>NC_088406.1:21395171-21562671 GCF_034236695.1 Oncorhynchus nerka | reverse complement strand
TTCTGTTTCTCCCTCTCTGTCTCTCCCCTCTCTCTGTATCTCCCTCTCTCTCTGTCTCTCCTCTCTGTTTCTCCCTCTGTCTCTCCCTCTCTCTGTCTCTCCCTTTCTGTTTCTCCCCTCTCTCTGTCTCTCCCCTCTCTCTGTCTCTCCCCTCTCTGTCTCTCCCCTCTGTGTCTCTCCCTCTCTCTGTCTCTCTCCTCTCTCTCTGTCTCTCTCCTCTATCTCTGTCTCTCCCCTCTGTGTCTCTCCCTGTATCTCTCCCCCGTGTCTCTCCCTCTCTCGGTCTCTCTCTCTCTCTGTCTCTCCCTCTCTGTCTCTCCCTCTCTCTGTTTCTCCCCTCTCTCTGTCTCTCCTCTCTCTGTCTCTCCCTTTCTGTTTCTCCCCTCTCTCTGTTTCTCCCCTCTCTCTGTTTCTCCCCTCTCTCTGTCTCTCCCCTCTCTCTGTCTCTCCCCTTTCTGTTTCTCCCCTCTCTCTGTCTCTCCCCGTCTCTCCCCTCTCTCTGTCTCTCCCCTCTCTCTGTCTCTCCCCTCTCTGTCTCTCCCCTCTCTGTTTCTCACCCTCTCTCTGTCTCTCCCCTCTCTGTTTCTCCCCTCTCTCTGTCTCTCCCCTTTCTGTCTCTCCCCTCTCTCTGTCTCTGCCCTTTCTGTTTCTCCCCTCTCTCTGTCTCTCCCCTCTCTCTGTATCTCCCCTCTCTCTGTCTCTCCCCTCTCTGTCTCTCCCCTCTCTGTTTCTCCCCTCTCTGTCTCTCCCCTCTCTCTGTCTCTCCCCTTTCTGTTTCTCCCCTCTCTCTGTCTCTCCCTCTCTGTGTCTCTCCCCTCTCTGTCTCTCCCTCTGTGTCTCTCCTCTCTCTCTGTCTCTCTCCTCTATCTCTGTCTCTCCCTCTGTGTCTCTCCCTCTGTGTCTCTCCCCTCTCTCGGTCTCTCTCCTCTCTCTGTCTCTCCCCCTCTCTGTCTCTCCCCTCTCTCTGTTTCTCCCCTCTCTCTGTTTCTCCCCTCTCTCTGTCTCTCCCCTTTCTGTTTCTCCCCTCTCTCTGTTTCTCCCTCTCTCTGTTTCTCCCCTCTCTCTGTCTCTCCCTCTCTCTGTCTCTCCCCTTTCTGTTTCTCCCCTCTCTGTCTCTCCCCCGTCTCTCCCCTCTCTCTGTCTCTCCCCTTTCTGTTTCTCCCCTCTCTCTGTCTCTCCCCTCTCTCTGTCTCTCCTCTCTCTGTCTCTCCCTCTCTGTCTCTCTCCTCTCTGTCTCTCTCCTCTCTCTCTGTCTCTCTCCTCTCTCTCTGTCTCTACCCTCTCTCTGTCTCTCCCTCTGTCTCTCCTCTCTGTCTCTCCCCTCTGTCTCTCCCTCCTCTCTCTCTGTCTCTCCCCTCTCTGTCTCTCCCCTTTCTGTTTCTCCCCCCTCTCTGTCTCTCCCCTTTCTGTTTCTCCCCTCTCTCTGTCTCTCCCCTCTCTGTCTCTCCCCTCTCTCTGTCTCTCCCCTCTCTGTCTCTCCCCTCTCTGTCTCTTCCCTCTCTCTGTCTCTCCCCTCTCTCTGTCTCTCTCCCCTCTCTGTCTCTTCCCTCTCTCTGTCTCTCCCCTCTCTCTGTTTCCCCTCTCTCTCTGTCTCTCCCCTCTCTCTGTCTCTCCTCTCTCTGTCTCTCCCCTTTCTGTCTCTCCCCTCTCTCTGTCTCTCCCCTTTCTGTTTCTCCCCTCTCTCTGTTTCTCCCCTTTCTGTCTCTCCCCTCTCTGTCTCTCCCCTCTCTCTGTCTCTCCCCTCTCTGTTTCTCCCTCTCTCTGTTTCTCCCCTCTCTCTGTTTCTCCCTTTCTGTCTCTCCTCTCTGTCTCTCCCCTCTCTGTCTCTCCCCTTTCTGTCTCTCCCTCTCTCTGTCTCTCCCTCTCTGTCTCTCCCTCTCTGTTTCTCACCCTCTCTCTGTCTCTCCCTCTCTGTTTCTCCCCCTCTCTGTCTCTCCCCTTTCTGTCTCTCCCCTCTCTCTGTCTCTGCCCTTTCTGTTTCTCCCCTCTCTCTGTCTCTCCCCTCTCTCTGTCTCTCCCCTCTCTCTGTCTCTCCCCTCTCTGTTTCTCCCCTCTCTGTCTCTCCCCTCTCTCTGTCTCTCCCTTTCTGTTTCTCCCCTCTCTCTGTCTCTCCTCTCTCTGTCTCTCCCCTCTCTGTCTCTCCCTCTGTGTCTCTCCCTCTCTCTGTCTCTCTCCTCTCTCTCTGTCTCTCCTCTATCTCTGTCTCTCCCCTCTGTGTCTCTCCCTGTATCTCTCCCGCTGTGTCTCTCCCTCTCTCGGTCTCTCTCCCTCTCTCTGTCTCTCCCCTCTCTGTCTCTCCCTCTCTCTGTTTCTCCCCTCTCTCTGTCTCTCCCCTCTCTCTGTCTCTCCCTTTCTGTTTCTCCCCTCTCTCTGTTTCTCCCCTCTCTGTTTTCTCTCCTCTCTCTGTCTCTCCCCTCTCTGTCTCTCCCCTTTCTGTTTCTCCCCTCTCTCTGTCTCTCCCCCGTCTCTCCCCTCTCTCTGTCTCTCCCTCTCTCTGTCTCTCCCCTCTCTGTCTCTCCCCTCTCTGTTTCTCACCCTCTCTCTGTCTCTCCCCTCTCTGTTTCTCCCCTCTCTCTGTCTCTCCCCTTTCTGTCTCTCCCTCTCTCTGTCTCTGCCCTTTCTGTTTCTCCTCTCTCTGTCTCTCCTCTCTCTGTATCTCCCCTCTCTCTGTCTCTCCCCTCTCTGTCTCTCCCCTCTGTTTCTCCCTCTGTCTCTCCCTCTCTCTGTCTCTCCCCTTTCTGTTTCTCCCCTCTCTGTCTCTCCCCTCTCTCTGTCTCTCCCCTCTCTCTGTCTCTCCCTCTGTGTCTCTCCCCTCTCTCTCTGTCTCTCTCCTCTATCTCTGTCTCTCCCCTCTGTGTCTCTCCCCTGTATCTCTCCCCGCTGTGTCTCTCCCCTCTCTCGGTCTCTCTCCTCTCTCTGTCTCTCCCTCTGTCTCTCCCTCTCTCTGTCTCTCCCTCTCTGTTTCTCCCCTCTCTCTGTCTCTCCTCCCTCTCTGTCTCTCCCTTTCTGTCTCTCCCCTCTCTCTGTCTCTCCCCCTCTCTGTCTCTCCCTTTCTGTTTCTCCCCTCTCTCTGTTTCTCCCTCTCTCTGTTTCTCCCCTCTCTCTGTCTCTCCCCTCTCTCTGTCTCTCCCCTTTCTGTTTCTCCCCTCTCTCTGTCTCTCCCCGTCTCTCTGTCTCTCTCTGTCTCTCCCCTTTCTGTTTCTCCCTCTCTCTGTCTCTCCCTCTCTCCCTCTCTGTCTCTCCCTTTCTGTTTCTCCCCTCTCTCTGTTTCTCCCCTCTCTCTGTCTCTCTCCTATCTCTGTCTCTCCCCTCTCTCTGTTTCTCCCTCTCTCTGTCTCTCCCCTCTCTGTCTCTCCCCTCTTTCTGTTTCTCCCCTCTCTCTGTCTCTCCCCTCTCTCTGTCTCTCCCCTCTCTCTGTCTCTCCCCTCTCTCTGTCTCTCCCCTCTCTGTGTCTCTCCCCTCTCTCTGTCTCTCCCCTCTCTGTCTCTCACCTCTGTGTCTCTCCCCTCTCTCTGTCTCTCTCCTCTCTCTCTGTCTCTCTCCTCTCTCTGTCTCTCCCTCTCTGTCTCTCCCTCTGTCTCTCACCTCTGTGTCTCTCCCTCTCTCTGTCTCTCTCCTCTCTCTCTGTCTCTCCCCTCTCTCTGTCTCTCTCTATCTCTGTCTCTCTCCTATCTCTGTCTCTCTCCCTTTCTGTCTCTCACCTCTCTCTGTCTCTCACCTCTGTCACTCCCCCTCTCCCTCTGTGTCTCTCCCCTATCTCTCCCCGCTGTCTCTCCCTCTCTCGGTCTCTCTCCTCTCTCTGTCTCTCCTCTCTCGGTCTCTCTCCTCTCTCTGTCTCTCCCTCTCTGTCTCTCCCCTCTCTCTGTTTCTCCCTCTCTCTGTCTCTCTCTGTCTCTCCCCTCTCTGTCTCTCCCCTCTCTGTCTCTCCTCCCTCTGTCTCTCCCTCTCTCTCTCTCTCTGTTTCTCCCCTCTCTGTTTCTCCCCTCTGTTTCTCCCTCTCTGTCTCTCCCCCTCTCTCTGTCTCTCCTCTCTGTCTCTCCCTCTCTCTGTCTCTCCCCTCTCTCTGTCTCTCCCCTCTCTCTGTCTCTCTCCTCTCTGTCTCTCTCCTCTCTCTCTGTCTCTCTCTCCTCTCTCTCTGTCTCTCACCTCTCCCCTCTCTGTCTCTCCCTCTCTGTCTCTCCCCTTTCTGTTTCTCCCTCTCTCTGTCTCTCCCTCTCTGTCTCTCCCTCTCTCTGTCTCTCCCCTCTCTGTCTCTCCCTCCTCTCTGTCTCTCCTCTCTCTCTCTCTCCCCTCTGTCTCTCCTCTCTCTCTGTCTCTCCCCTCTCTGTCTCTCCCCTCTCTCTGTCTCTCTCCTCTCTCTCTGTCTCTCCCTCTCTCTGTCTCTCCCCTCTCTCTGTGTCTCTCCCCTCTCTCTGTCTCTCCCCTCTCTGTGTCTCTCCCCTCTCTCTGTGTCTCTCACCTCTGTGTCTCTCACCTCTGTGTCTCTCCTCTCTCTGTCTCTCTCCTCTCTCTCTGTCTCTCTCCTATCTCTGTCTCTCCTCTCTGTCTCTCACCTCTGTGTCTCTCCCTCTCTCTCTGTCTCTCCCTCTCTGTCTCTCTCCTCTCTGTCTCTCTCCTATCTCTGTCTCTCTCTATCTCTGTCTCTCTCCCCTCTCTGTCTCTCCTCTCTCTGTCTCTCACCTCTCTGTCACTCCCTGTATCTCTCCCCTCTGTCTCTCCCTGTATCTCTCCCCGCTGTGTCTCTCCCCTCTCTCGGTCTCTCCCTCTCTCTGTCTCTCCCCTCTCTCTGTCTCTCCCTCTCTCTGTCTCTCCCCTCTCTCTGTCTCTCCCTCTCTGTCTCTCCCTCTCTGTCTCTCCCCTCTCTCCCCCTCTCTCGGTCTCTCTCCTCTCTCTGTCTCCCTCTCTCGGTCTCTCTCCTCTCTCTGTCTCTCCCCTCTCTCTGTTTCTCCCTCTCTCTGTCTCTCCCTCTCTGTCTCTCCCCTCTCTCTGTCTCTCCCCTCTCTGTCTCTCCCTCTCTGTCACTCCCTCTGTCTCTCCCCTCTCTCTGTTTCTCCCTCTCTGTCTCTCCCCTCTCTGTCTCTCTCTCCTCTCTCTGTCTCTCTCCTCTCTCTCTGTCTCTCACCTCTCCCTCTCTGTCTCTCCCCTCTCTGTCTCTCCCTTTCTGTTTCTCCCTCTCTGTCTCTCCCTCTCTGTCTCTCCCTCTCTCTGTCTCTCCCCTCTGTCTCTCCCCTCTCTCTGTCTCTCCTCTCTGTCTCTCCCCTCTCTGTCTCTCCTCTCTCTCTGTTTCTCCCTCTCTGTCTCTCCCCTCTCTCTGTCTCTCTCCTCTCTCTGTCTCTCCCTCTCTCTGTCTCTCCCTCTTTCTGTTTCTCCCTCTCTCTGTCTCTCCCTCTCTCTGTGTCTCTCCCCTCTCTCTGTCTCTCCCCTCTCTGTGTCTCTCCCTCTCTCTGTCTCTCACCTCTGTGTCTCTCACCTCTGTGTCTCCCCCTCTCTCTGTCTCTCTCCTCTCTCTCTGTCTCTCTCCTATCTCTGTCTCTCCCCCTCTCTGTCTCTCCCTCTCTGTCTCTCACCTCTGTGTCTCTCCCCCTCTCTGTGTCTCTCCCCTCTCTCTCTGTCTCTCTCCTCTCTCTGTCTCTCTCCCTCTCTCTGTCTCTCCCCTCTCTCTGTCTCTCCCTCTCTCTGTCTCTCCTCTCTGTCTCTCCCTCTCTGTCTCTCCCCTCTCTCCTCTCTCGGTCTCTCTCCTCTCTCTGTCTCTCCCTCTCTCGTCTCTCCCTCTCTCTCTCTCCTCTCTCTGTTTCTCCCTCTCTGTCTCTCCCTCTCTCTGTCTCTCCCCTCTCTCTGTCTCTCCCCTCTCTGTCTCTCCCTTTCTCTCTGTCACTCCCTCTCTCTGTCTCTCCCTCTCTCTGTTTCTCCCTCTCTGTCTCTCCCCTCTCTGTCTCTCCCTCTCTCTGTCTCTCCCTTCTCTGTTTCTCCTCTCCCTCTCTGTCTCTCCTCTGTCTCTCTCCCCTTTCTGTTTCTCCCCTCTCTCTGTCTCTCCCCTCTGTCTCTCCTCTCTCTGTCTCTCTCTCTCTGTCTCTCCCCTCTCTCTGTCTCTCCCTCTCTGTCTCTCCTCTCTCTGTCTCTCTCTCTCTGTCTCTCCCTCTCTGTCTCTCCCCTCTGTCTCTCCCTCTCTCTGTCTCTCCCCCTCTGTCTCTCCCTTTCTGTTTCTCCCCTCTCTCTGTCTCTCCCCTCTCTGTGTCTCTCCCTCTCTCTGTCTCTCCCTCTCTGTGTCTCTCCCTCTCTCTGTCTCTCACCTCTGTGTCTCTCACCTCTGTGTCTCTCCCCTCTCTCTGTCTCTCTCCTCTCTCTGTCTCTCTCCCTCTCTGTCTCTCCCTCTCTGTCTCTCCCCTCTCTGTCTCTCCCCTCTGTCTCTCCCCTCTCTCTGTGTCTCTCCCCTCTCTCTCTGTCTCTCCCTCTCTCTCTGTCTCTCCCCTCTCTCTGTCTCTCCCCTCTCTCTGTCTCTCCCCTCTCTCTGTCTCTCCCTCTCTGTCTCTCCCCTCTGTCTCTCCCCTCTCTCCTCTCTGTCTTCTCCCTCTCTCTGTCTCTCCCCCTCTCTCTGTCTCTCTCCTCTCTCTGTCTCTCCCCTCTCTGTTTCTCCCCTCTCTCTGTCCTCCTCTCTCTGTCTCTCCCCTCTCTCTGTCTCTCCCTCTCTCTGTCTCTCCCCTCTCTGTCACTCCCCCTCTCTGTCTCTCCCCTCTCTCTGTTTCTCCCCTCTCTCTGTCTCTCCCCTGTCTGTCTCTCCCTCTCTCTGTCTCTCCCTCTCTCTCTGTCTCTCCCTCTCCCCTCTCTGTCTCTCCCTCTCTGTCTCTCCCCTTTCTGTTTCTCCCTCTCTGTCTCTCCTCTCTGTCTCTCCCTCTCTCTGTCTCTCCCTCTCTGTCTCTCCCTCTGTCTCTCCTCTCTCTCTGTCTCTCTCCTCTCTCTGTCTCTCCCTCTCTCTGTCTCTCTCCTCTCTGTCTCTCTCCCCTCTGTCTCTCTCCCTATCTCTGTCTCTCTCCCTCTCTGTCTCTCACCTCTCTCTGTCTCTCACCTCTCTGTCACTCCCTGTATCTCTCTCCCTCTGTGTCTCTCCCTGTATCTCTCTCTCCACTGTCTGTCTCTCCCCTCTCTCTGTCTCTCCCTCTCTCTGTCTCCCTCTCTCTCTCTCTCCTCTCTGTCTCTCCCCCTCTCTGTTTCTCCCCTCTCTGTCTCTCCCTCTCTCTGTCTCTCCCTCTCTGTCTCTCCCTCTCTGTCTCTCCCTCTCCCTCTCTCTGTTTCTCCCCTCTCTCTGTTTCTCCCTCTCTGTTTCTCCCCTCTCTGTATCTCCCTCTCTCTGTCTCTCCCCCTCTCTGTCTCTCCCCTCTCTCTGTCTCTCCTCTCTCTCTCCCCCTCTCTGTTTCTCCCCTCTGTCTCTCCCCTCTCTGTCTCTCTCCCTCTCTCTGTCTCTCCCCCCCTCTCTGTCTCTCCCTCTCTGTCTCTCCCCTTTCTGTTTCTCCCCTCTCTCTGTCTCTCCCCTCTCTGTCTATCTCCTCTCTCTGTCTCTCCCTCTGTCTCTCCCCTCTCTCTGTCTCTCCCTCTCTCTCTCTCTCTCTCTCTCTGTTTCTCCCTCTCTGTCTCTCCCCTCTCTCTGTCTCTCCCCTCTCTGTCTCTCCCCTCTCTGTCTCTCCCCTCTCTGTCTCTCTCCTCTCTCTGTCTCTCTCCTCTCTCTGTCTCTCTCCTCTCTCTCTGTCTCTCCCTCTCTCTCTGTCTCTACCCTCTCTGTCTCTCCCTCTCTGTCTCTCCCCTCTCTGTCTCTCCTCTCTCTCTGTCTCTCCCTCTCTGTCTCTCCCTCTCTGTCTCTCCCCTCTCTGTCTCTCCCCTTTCTGTTTCTCCCCTCTCTCTGTCTCTCCCCTCTGTCTCTCCCCTCTCTGTCTCTCCCTCTCTGTCTCTCCCTCTCTGTCTCTTCCCTCTCTCTGTCTCTCCCCTCTCTGTCTCTCTCCCTCTCTGTCTCTTCCCTCTCTCTGTCTCTCCCCTCTCTCTGTTTCTCCCTCTCTCTGTCTCTCCCTCTCTCTGTCTCTCCCCTCTCTCTGTCTCTCCCCTTTCTGTCTCTCCCCTCTCTCTGTCTCTCCCTTTCTGTTTCCCTCTCTCTGTTTCTCCCCTTTCTGTCTCTCCCCTCTCTGTCTCTCCCCTCTCTCTGTCTCTCCCCTTCTGTTCTCCCCTTTCTGTTTCTCCCCTCTCTCTGTTTCTCCCCTCTCTGTTTCTCCCCCTTTCTGTCTCTCCCCTCTCTGTCTCTCCCTCTCTGTCTCTCCCCCTTTCTGTTTCTCCCCCTCTCTCTGTCTCTCTCCCTCTCTCTGTCTCTCCCTCTCTGTCTCTCCCCCCCTCTGTCTCTCCCCTCTCTCTGTCTCTCCCTCTCTGTTTCTCCCCTCTCTCTGTCTCTCCCCTTTCTGTCTCTCCCCCTCTCTGTCTCTCCCTCTCTGTTTCTCCCCTCTCTGTCTCTCCCCTCTCTCTGTCTCTCCCTCTCTCTGTCTCTCCCTCTCTGTTCTCCTCTCTGTCTCTCCCTCTCTGTCTCTCCCTCTCTCTGTCTCTCTCCCTCTTCTGTTTCTCCCCTCTCTGTCTCTCCCCTCTCTCTGTCTCTCCCCTCTGTCTCTCCCCTCTCTGTCTCTCCTCTCTCTGTCTCTCCCCTTTCTGTCTCCCCCTCTCTGTTTCTCCCATCTCTCTGTGTTCTCCCTCTCTCTGTCTCTCCCTCTCTGTTTCTCCCCTCTCTCTGTCTCTCCCTCTCTGTCTCTCCCCTCTCTGTCTCTCCCCTCTCTCTGTCTCTCCCCTCTCTGTTTCTCCCCTCTCTGTCTCTCCCCTCTCTGTCTCTCCCCTCTTTCTGTCTCTCCACTCTCTGTCTCTCCCTCTCTCTGTCTATCCCCTCTCTGTTTCTCCCCTCTCTCTGTCTCTCCCTTTCTGTTTCTCCCCCTCTCTGTTTCTCCCTCTCTGTTTCTCCCTCTCTCTGTCTCTCCCCTCTGTTTCTCCCCTCTCTCTGTTTCTCCCTCTCTGTTTCTCCCCTCTCTCTGTTTCTCCCTCTCTCTGTCTCTCCCCTCTCTCTGTCTCTCCCCTCTCTGTTTCTCCCCTCTCTCTGTCTCTCCTTTCTGTTTCTCCCCTCTCTGTCTCTCCCCCTCTGTTTCTCCCCTCTCTCTGTCTCTCCCTCTCTCTGTCTCTCCCTCTCTGTCTCTCCCTCTCTGTCTCTCCCTTTCTGTTTCTCCCCTCTCTCTGTTTCTCTCCTCTCTCTGTCTCTCCCCTCTCTGTCTCTCTCCCCTTTCTGTCTCTCCCTCTCTGTCTCTCCCTCTCTGTCTTTCTCCCCTTTCTGTTTCTCCCCTCTCTCTGTCTCTCCCCTTTCTGTCTCTCCCCTCTCTCTGTCTCTCCCTTTCTGTTTCTCCCTCTCTCTGTTTCTCCCCTCTCTCTGTTTCTCCCCTTTCTGTCTCTCCCTCTCTGTCTCTCCCTCTCTGTCTCTCCCCTCTCTCTGTTTCTCCCTCTCTGTCTCTCCCCTTTCTGTCTCTCCCTCTCTGTTTCTCCCTCTCTCTGTTTCTCCCCTCTCTCTGTTTCTCCCTCTGTCTCTCCCTCTCTGTCTCTCCCCTCTTCTGTCTCTCCCCTCTGTCTCTCCCTCTCTGTCTCTGCCCTTTCTGTTTCTCCCCTCTCTGTCTCTCCCCTCTCTCTGTCTCTCCCTCTGTCTCTCCCCTCTGTCTCTCCCCTCTCTGTTTCTCCCCTCTCTCCTCTCCCCTTTCTGTCTCTCCTCTCTCTGTCTCTGCCCTTTCTGTTTCTCCCCTCTCTCTGTCTCTCCCCTCTCTCTGTCTCTGCCCTTTCTGTTTCTCCTCTCTGTCTCTCCCTCTCTCTGTCTCTCCCTCTCTGTCTCTCCCTCTCTGTTTCTCCCCTCTCTCTGTCTCTCCCCTTTCTGTCTCTCCCCTCTCTCTGTCTCTGCCCTTTCTGTTTCTCCTCTCTCTGTCTCTCCCCTCTCTGTTCTCCCCTTTCTGTCTCTCCCCCTCTGTCTCTCCCCTCTCTCTGTCTCTCCCTTTCTGTTTCTCCCCTCTCTCTGTTTCTCCCCTCTCTCTGTTTCTCCCCTTTCTGTCTCTCCCCTCTCTGTTTCTCCCCTCTCTCTGTTTCTCCCCTCTCTCTGTTTCTCCCCTTTCTGTCTCTCCCCTCTGTCTCTCCCCTCTGTCTCTCCCTTTCTGTCTCTCCCCTCTCTCTGTCTCTGCCCTTTCTGTTTCTCCCCTCTCTGTCTCTCTCTCTGTCTCTCCCCTCTCTCTGTCTCTCCCCTCTCTGTCTCTCCCTGTTTCTCCCTCTGTCTCTCCCTGTCTCTCCCCTCTCTGTCTCTGCCCTTTCTGTTTCTCCCCTCTCTCTGTCTCTCCCCTCTCTCTGTCTCTGCCCTTCTCCCCTCTCTCTGTCTCTCCCTTTCTCTGTCTCTCCCCTCTCTGTCTCTCCCCTCTCTGTCTCCCCTCTCTGTCTCTCCCTTTCTGTCTCTCCCCTCTCTGTCTCTGCCCTTTCTGTTTCTCCCTCTCTCTGTCTCTCCCCTCTCTGTCTTCTCCCTCTCTGTCTCTCTGTTTCTCTCTCTGTCTCTCCCCTTCTGTCTCTCCACTCTCTGTCTCTCCCCTCTCTCTGTCTATCCCCTCTCTGTTTCTCCCTCTCTCTGTCTCTCCCCTTTCTGTTTCTCCCCTCTCTCTGTTTCTCCCTCTCTCTGTCTCTCCCCTCTCTCTGTCTCTCCCCTTTCTGTTTCTCCCCTCTCTCTGTTTCTCCCCTCTCTCTGTTTCTCCCCTTTCTGTCTCTCCCTCTCTGTCTCTCCCCTCTCTCTGTCTCTCCCCTTTCTGTTTCTCCCCTCTCTCTGTCTCTCCCCTCTGTTTCTCCCCTTTCTGTCTCTCCCCTCTCTGTTTCTCCCCTCTCTGTTTCTCCCCTCTCTCTGTTTCTCCCTTTCTGTCTCTCCCCTCTCTGTCTCTCCCCTCTCTCTGTCTCTCCCCTTTCTGTCTCTCCCCTCTCTCTGTCTCTGCCCTTTCTGTTTCTCCCCTCTCTCTGTCTCTCCCCTCTCTCTGTCTCTCCCCTCTCTCTGTCTCTCCCCTCTCTGTCTCTCCCCTCTCTGTTTCTCCCCTCTCTGTCTCTCCCCTTTCTGTCTCTCCCCTCTCTCTGTCTCTGCCCTTTCTGTTTCTCCCCTCTCTCTGTCTCTCCCCTCTCTCTGTCTCTGCCCTTTCTGTTTCTCCCCTCTCTGTCTCTCCCCTCTCTGTCTCTCCCCTCTCTGTCTCTCCCTCTCTGTTTCTCCCCTCTCTGTCTCTCCCCTTTCTGTCTCTCCCCTCTCTGTCTCTGCCCTTTCTGTTTCTCCCCTCTCTCTGTCTCTCCCCTCTCTCTGTCTCTCCCCTCTCTGTCTCTCCCCTCTCTGTTTCTCCCCTCTCTGTCTCTCCCCTTTCTGTCTCTCCACTCTCTGTCTCTCCCTCTCTCTGTCTATCCCCTCTCTGTTTCTCCCCTCTCTCTGTCTCTCCCCTTCTGTTTCTCCCTCTCTCTGTTTCTCCCCTCTCTGTTTCTCCCTCTCTGTCTCTCCCCTCTCTGTTTCTCCCCTCTCTGGTTCTCCCTTCTGTTTCTCCCCTCCTGTTTCTCCCTCTTCTGTCTCTCCCCTCTCTCTGTCTCTCCCCCCTCTCTGTTTCTCCCTCTCTGTCTCTCCCCTTTCTGTTTCTCCCCTCTCTCTGTCTCTCCCCCCTCTGTTTCTCCCCTCTCTCTGTCTCTCCCCTCTCTCTGTCTCTCCCCTCTCTCTGTCTCTCCCCTTTCTGTTTCTCCCCTCTCTCTGTTTCTCTCCTCTCTCTGTCTCTCCCCTCTCTGTCTCTCTCCCCTTTCTGTCTCTCCCCTCTCTGTCTCTCCCCTCTCTGTCTTTCTCCCCTTTCTGTTTCTCCCCTCTCTCTGTCTCTCCCCTTTCTGTCTCTCCCCTCTCTCTGTCTCTCCCCTTTCTGTTTCTCCCCTCTCTCTGTTTCTCCCCTCTCTCTGTTTCTCCCCTTTCTGTCTCTCCCCTCTCTGTCTCTCCCCTCTCTCTGTCTCTCCCCTTTCTGTTTCTCCCCTCTCTGTTTCTCCCTCTCTCTGTTTCTCCCTTTCTGTCTCTCCCCTCTCTGTTTCTCCCCTCTCTGTTTCTCCCTCTCTGTTTCTCCCTTTCTGTCTCTCCCCTCTCTGTCTCTCCCCTCTCTCTGTCTCTCCCTTTCTGTCTCTCCCTCTCTCTGTCTCTGCCCTTTCTGTTTCTCCCTCTCTCTGTCTCTCCCCTCTCTCTGTCTCTCCCCTCTCTCTGTCTCTCCCCTCTCTGTCTCTCCCCTCTCTGTTTCTCCCCTCTCTCTGTCTCTCCCTTTCTGTCTCTCCCCTCTCTGTCTCTGCCCTTTCTGTTTCTCCCTCTCTGTCTCTCCCTCTCTGTCTCTCCCCTCTCTCTGTCTCTCCCCTCTCTCTCTGTCTCTCCCCTCTCTGTGTCTCTCCCCTCTCTGTCTCTCCCCTTTCTGTCTCTCCCCCTCTCTGTCTCTGCCCTTTCTGTTTCTCCCCTCTCTGTTCTCTCCCTCTCTCTGTCTCTCCCCTCTCTGTCTCTCCCTCTCTCTCCCCCTCTCTGTTTCTCCCCTCTCTGTCTCTCCCCTTTCTGTCTCTCCACTCTCTGTCTCTCCCCTCTCTCTGTCTATCCCCTCTCTGTTTCTCCCCTCTCTCTGTCTCTCCCCTTTCTGTTTCTCCCCTCTCTCTGTTTCTCCCCTCTCTCTGTCTCTCCCCTCTCTCTGTCTCTCCCCTTTCTGTTTCTCCCCTCTCTCTGTTTCTCCCCTCTCTCTGTTTCTCCCCTTTCTGTCTCTCCCCTCTCTGTCTCTCCCCTCTCTCTGTCTCTCCCCTTTCTGTTTCTCCCCTCTCTCTGTTTCTCCCCTCTCTCTGTTTCTCCCCTTTCTGTCTCTCCCCTCTCTGTTTCTCCCCTCTCTCTGTTTCTCCCCTCTCTCTGTTTCTCCCCTTTCTGTCTCTCCCCTCTCTGTCTCTCCCCTCTCTCTGTCTCTCCCCTTTCTGTCTCTCCCCTCTCTCTGTCTCTGCCCTTTCTGTTTCTCCCCTCTCTCTGTCTCTCCCCTCTCTCTGTCTCTCCCCTCTCTCTGTCTCTCCCCTCTCTGTCTCTCCCCTCTCTGTTTCTCCCCTCTCTGTCTCTCCCCTTTCTGTCTCTCCCCTCTCTCTGTCTCTGCCCTTTCTGTTTCTCCCCTCTCTCTGTCTCTCCCCTCTCTCTGTCTCTGCCCTTTCTGTTTCTCCCCTCTCTCTGTCTCTCCCCTCTCTCTGTCTCTCCCCTCTCTGTCTCTCCCCTCTCTGTTTCTCCCCTCTCTCTGTCTCTCCCCTTTCTGTCTCTCCCCTCTCTCTGTCTCTGCCCTTTCTGTTTCTCCCCTCTCTGTCTCTCCCTCTCTCTGTCTCTCCCCTCTCTCTGTCTCTCCCCTGTTTCTCCCCTCTCTGTCTCTCCCCTTTCTGTCTCTCCCCTCTCTGTCTCTCCCCTTTCTGTTTCTCCCCTCTCTCTGTCTCTCCCCTCTCTCTGTCTCTCCCCTCTCTGTTCTCCCCTCTCTCTGTCTCTCCCCTCTCTGTCTCTCCCCTCTCTCTGTCTCTCCCCTCTCTGTTTCTCCCATCTCTCTGTCTCTCTCCTCTCTCTGTCTCTCCCTCTGTTTCTCCCCTCTCTGTCTCTCCCCTTTCTGTTTCTCCCCTCTCTCTGTCTCTCTCCTCTCTCTGTCTCTCCCCTCTCTCTGTCTCTCCCCTCTCTGTCTCTCCCCTCTCTGTCTCTCCCCTCTCTCTGTTTCTCCCTCTCTCTGTCTCTCCCCTCTCTGTCTCTCCCCTCTTTCTGTCTCTCCCCTCTCTGTCTCTCCCCTCTCTCTGTCTCTCCCCTCTCTGTTTCTCCCCTCTCTCTGTCTCTCCCCTCTCTCTCTGTCTCTCCCCTCTCTCTTTCTCCCTCTCTCTGTTTCTCCCCCTTTCTGTTTCTCCCCTCTCTCTGTCTCTCCCCTCTCTCTCTGTCTCTCTCCCTCTCTGTTTCTCCCCTCTCTCTCTCTCCCTGTCTCTGTTTCTCCCTCTCTGTCTCTCCCCTCTCTGTCTCTCCCCTCTCTCTGTCTCTCCCCTTTCTGTCTCTCCTCTCTCTGTTTCTCCCCTCCTCTGTCTCTCCCCTTTCTGTCTCTCTCCCTCTCTCTCTCTCTCCCCTCTCTGTCTCTCCCTCTCTCTCTGTCTCTCCCCTCTCTCTGTCTCTCTCCCCTCTCTCTCTCCCTCTCTGTCTCTCCCCTCTCTCTGTCTCTCCCCTCTCTGTGTCTCTCCCCTTTCTCTCTCTCCCCCCTTTGTCTCTCCCCTCTCTGTTTCTCCCCTCTCTCTGTCTCTCCCCTTTGTGTCTCTCCCCTCTCTCTGTTTCTCCCCTCTCTCTGTTTCTCCCCTCTCTGTCTCTCCCCTCTCTCTGTCTCTCCCCTCTCGGTCTCTCCCCTCTCTCTGTTTCCCTCCTCTCTCTTTCTCTCCCCTCTCTCTGTCTCTCCCCTTTGTGTCTCTCCCCTCTATCCATCTAGGCGTCGTGTGCTGGCCATCTCGGGGGGCATAGAGGAGGTGGGCAGTGTCAGGTGGGAGGTGCTGCTCTGTCTCATCGTCATGTGGGTCATCTGCTACTTCTGCATCTGGAAAGGGGTCAAGTCAACAGGCAAGGTGTGTGTGTGTGTGTGTTTATGCACAGCACATATGCATACACACACAGCGTATGTTCTGTTTAGTATTGAAACAGTACAATCTCTTATCCTTTTTCTCTCATGGCTTTCTGTCTTTGTGAGTTTACACCCTCTCCCTATCTCCATCCATACACACGCTCTCTCTCTAGGTTGTATATTTCACTGCTACCTTCCCCTACGCGATGCTGCTGGTACTACTGATCAGAGGCCTGACTCTGCCAGGGGCCCTGCAGGGGGTCCTGTTCTACCTCTACCCTGAACCAGACAGGCTCTCTGACCCCCAGGTGTGGATGGAGGCTGGCTCCCAGATCTTCTTCTCCTACAGTGTGGGAGTGGGCTCCTTAACCGTGCTGGGCTCCTACAATACCTACAACAACAACTGCTACAAGTGAGTCCTTATCCTCTGTGTGCGCTGACACTGTGTGTGGTGACTGTGTGTGTTGACACTGTGTGTGGTGGCACTGTGTGTGCCGAATGTTGTGTCTGTGTATGTTTCAGAGACTGCCTGTGGCTGTGCTTGCTGAACAGCGGCACCAGCGTGGTTGCTGGGTTCGCAGTTTTCTCAGTCCTGGGGTTCATGGCTCATGAACAGGGCGTCCCCATTGAGGAGGTGGCGGAGTCAGGTACTGCACAAATGAGTTTTTATTGTTATTTTCAGGACAGTTGGACACTTGGATGAAATGAAGTGAAACAAATACATTGTATTTTAAACTGGGTTCTCTCAGGTCCTGGGCTGGCGTTCATAGCGTACCCCCAGGCAGTAGCCATGATGCCCCTGCCTCAGATGTGGGCTGCTTGTTTCTTCATCATGATCATTCTACTGGGTCTGGATACACAGGTTAGCTATTATCTACACAGTCCACACACAATAGTTCACACATTCATCTCTAAAGTTTAAAGGCGTTCTGTATTCCTCCCCCATCCAGTTTGTTGCCATGGAGGTGGTGATGACGTCAGTATCAGACCTGTTTCCCACGGTGTTGCGGAGGACTGGGCGCAGGGAGCTCTTCCTCCTCTTCTTCTGTCTCACCTGCTTCTTCTTCCAACTCATCATGGTCACAGAGGTATGAGAGAAAGAGAGGGTAGAGAGAGAGAGAGAAATGCCAGGAATTGTGTTCCAGAGCTCTGTGATCTACTTAAAGAGAGTGTTTGTCCCAGTCACACCTCTCTCCTCCTGTCCCCAGGGTGGGATGTATGTGTTCCAGATCTCTGTGATCTACTTAAAGAGAGTGTTTGTCCCAGTCACACCTCTCTCCTCCTGTCCTCAGGGTGGGATGTATGTGTTCCAGATCTCTGTGATCTACTTAAAGAGAGTGTTTGTCCTAGTCACACCTCTCTCCTCCTGTCCCCAGGGTGGGATGTATGTGTTCCAGATCTCTGTGATCTACTTAAAGAGAGTGTTTGTCCTAGTCACACCTCTCTCCTCCTGTCCTCAGGGTGGGATGTATGTGTTCCAGCTGTTTGACTACTATGCCTGTAACGGAACCTGTTTGCTCTTCCTCTCTGTGTTCGAGTCCCTGGCCATGGGATGGATATTTGGTGAGGCTGATGTGAACTAACCTGGAATACATTTCTGTCAATGATTTCTGTCGAATAAAAAATATAATTTATAAAATATATATAAAAGATAAACACTGTAGTGCCATAGAATCCTATAGAATGGTAAACCAGTATCATTCCACTATCAATCTTATTGAGATGATAAACCTGATATCAATACAACATGTCAACATTTCGATAATGTCATTAACATGCACCCAATCTTGCCCACCAGGTGCAGAGCGTATGTATGGCGTAATAGAGGACATGACAGGGATGAGGCCTAACCCCGTCTTCAAGCTCTGCTGGCTCTACCTGACCCCTCTGGTTTCCCTGGTGAGTTTCAGGCTTTGATGGACAGTACAGGCAAGCAAGACTCACATTGTGCAATCCTCTAAGGTACCAGGAGATGGCACTATCACAATGCAATAGTTTACAAAATCATGTTTTGCCAAATGGTACCTGTTGCATTTGGACGTTCACTTGCTTTACACAAGCAACTATGTTCACATGCTCACGTCAACAAGGACTGATCTGGAGTTATTCTAGAAGTTAAAAGCATTAATGTTGAAGAAATCCTCATTCCCTCATCTCTCCCAGGTGTCGTTCATCTGCTCTCTGGTGGAGTACCAGCCCCTGACCTTCAACCGCTGGTATGTGTACCCAGGATGGGTGTATGTTCTGGGCTGGCTGTTGGCCCTCTCCTCCATCGTCTTGGTCCCCGGGTGGGCCCTGCTGCAGATCTGCACCGGGACAGGCAGCCTTAGAGAGGTGAGAGTGGGACTGCCCTGTGACAGGCAGCCTTAGAGAGGTGAGAGTGGGACTGCCCTGTGACAGGCAGCCTTAGAGAGGTGAGAGTGGGACTGCCCTGTGACAGGCAGCCTTAGAGAGGTGAGAGTGGGACTGCCCTGTGACAGGCAGCCTTAGAGAGGTGAGAGTGGGACTGCCCTGTGACAGGCAGCCTTAGAGAGGTGAGAGTGGGACTGCCCTGTGACAGGCAGCCTTAGAGAGGTGAGAGTGGGACTGCCCTGTGACTGGCAGTCTTAGAGAGGTGAGAGTGGGACTGCCCTGTGACAGGCAGTCTTAGAGAGGTGAGAGTGGGACTGCCCTGTGACTGGCAGTCTTAGAGAGGTGAGAGTGGGACTGCCCTGTGACAGGCAGCCTTAGAGAGGTGAGAGTGGGACTGCCCTGTGACAGGCAGCCTTAGAGAGGTGAGAGTAGGACTGCCCTGTGACAGGCAGCCTTAGAGAGGTGAGAGTGGGACTGCCCTGTGACAGGCAGCCTTAGAGAGGTGAGAGTGGGACTGCCCTGTGACAGGCAGCCTTAGAGAGGTGAGAGTGGGACTGCCCTGTGACAGGCAGCCTTAGAGAGGTGAGAGTGGGACTGCCCTGTGACAGGCAGCCTTAGAGAGGTGAGAGTGGGACTGCCCAGGCAGTCTGTGACTGGCAGCCTTAGAGGCAGGTGAGAGTGGGACTGCACTGTGACAGGCAGCCTTAGACAGAGGTGAGAGTGGGACTGCCCTGTGACAGGCAGTCTTAGAGAGGTGAGAGTGGGACTGCCCTGTGACAGGCAGCCTTAGAGAGTCTTAGAGTGAGAGTGGGACTGCCCTGTGACAGGCAGCCTTAGAGATTTTTTTATTTTTTTATTTCACCTTTATTTAACCAGGTGAGAGAACAAGTTCTCATTTGGGACTGCCCTAGCAGTGTGAACAGACAGGCAGCCTTAGAGAAAAAAATGGTGAAAAGGCATGAGGTGGGACTGCCACTGGGGTGACAGGCAGTCTAGAGATAGAAAAGAGCAGAAAGGTAAATAAATAAATAAAATAAAAAAACAGTAGTAGTGGGACTGCCCTGTGACAGGCAGTCTTAGAGAGGTGAGTGGGACTGCCCTGTGACAGGCAGTCTTAGAGAGGTGAGAGTGGGACTGCCCTGTGACTGGCAGTCTTAGAGATGGGTGTTGCCAGAGTGGGACTGCCCTGCATGGACAGGCAGTCTTAGAGAGGTGAGAGTGGGACTGCCCTGTGACAGGCAGTCTTAGAGAGGTGAGAGTGGGACTGCCCTGTGACAGGCAGTCTTAGAGAGGTGAGAGTGGGACTGCCCTGTGACAGGCAGTCTTAGAGAGGTGAGAGTGGGACTGCCCTATGACGAGTTAAAACTCGGATTTCCTTTGTGGATTGGTCATAGAATAATTATGTTAGAGGGTCAAATTGGAGGACATATAGATCTTAAATTATTTTTGTAAACTGAGTGGGTAGGTATTATTAATTCACTATAAATTATTGAAGAAACCAACAACCACTAAAGTTGACATGTTGATGTGCTGACTTGCTCCTCAACTCCCCAGCGTTTCCTCCACTTGTGTCGGCCAGACAATGACCTCCCGTTGACCCGGAAGAGAAAGGGTGTCCTCTGGAGCAGAGATGGAGGTACACTCATGACTGCAGCAGAGGAAAGCACAGACAACTGACACACACCCAGAAAAGCTTCTGTGTCAAAGCTCTTCGTATACTGAACGTTTATTTCAACACCTAGCTGAACTCTTGTATCTTTACCAACACGTTGAGAGAAACCCATTGATAATGAACAATGGTGCATGTTTCAATACAGTGTCATCATGTTCCATATTTGAAGTGTTGCCACCTTACATTTGAAAGGACAAAGCTCAAGCAACCTAGAGACACTGTAGGTTGTCATTGTACAAAACAATGTTTTTTCAACTGTCCCCACTCAGGGCTTAACATGTGTAGTGGCTTCCTTTAGTCTTTACCATAGCCACTGCCCAAGGCTGAAGCGGGGTTGTTTGGTACGCACACAGTCCACACTCAAGGTTTCCAAACGGCCAAACATTCAATGACATCCAGGGATATGGTGCAACAAAAATGTTTATTCTTCTTATATCTAACAAATAAATGATTCTTCAATCAACTTAAAGCGTAGAATACTTGATATAGAAAATACATATTATGACCTGTCTGTATGGTCAAAAAACTATACCGCTCCCGCATCTAGCAAGGACTCCCTCCCCCGAAGGCCCAACTTCCTGCCTTTATCCTAACACACTTACCACAATACAATGAATAGGCAAGAGGGGGGGGCCAAAAACGAACAACAAATGAATATTTCTCAATCAGGTAAATATAAATCATAAAAGGTACGTACCTAATATTTCCTCATTTACATTAATATTTAATATACATGGAGCTCCATATGTTAGGTCTTTTATACAAATATGTCCAAATCGGCTCTAACAACATGGGTTACTGGCAGCTCATGACTTTCCTTTCTGAAGTCACTCAATCCAGTTTCCATGGTAGCAGTTGTAGTCACATAAAATGTCATCTAGGTTGTCCGTTTCTTTTTATGAAAGACCACCTTTGGCTAATATACAGCAACTCTGACTAATGGCATTTTTGTTTTGTAAATTAGTGCTTTACCTCAACGTTAACCTTCACTTGCATTTTTATAATCCTTACTAGACATCAGAAACAGGATGTTTTTCTAGAAACACCAATTAAAGTAGATAAAAAAATGAAGCGTGTTTTGTCTTTGTCACATAGAAATGTGTGTATTGGCACTCCCTTAGACTCAAGAAACAAACACACACACTTTTTTCTACTACACAGTATTTAGTCTAAAATCACAATACTTTGTCAATAATGAAGCCGAAAGGAAAGATAAAGGGAAGATGAGAGAAAGAGAGGCAACTCCTCATGCTAACACATACTGTAAAGAAGGGTAACTTATATAAAGGGGACTTGACTTGCTGTAAGAGGATGAGTCTAATGGTGCCATCAAATACATCCCTAAAATCATTCAGTCGTTTTGACTTGGCTCACTGTGACATTTACCACCTGTAACCTCCTCCTCCACCTGTCACCTCCTCTTCCACCTGTCACCTCCTCTACCCATCAGTCACCTCTTCCACCTCCTCTACCCATCAGTCACCTCCTCTACTCATCAGTCACCTCCTCTACCCATCAGTCACCTCCTCTACCCATCAGTCACCTCCATCAGTCACCTCCTCTACCCATCAGTCACCTCCTCTACCCATCAGTCACCTCCTCCACGCATCAGTCACCTCCTCCACGCATCAGTCACCTCCTCCACGCATCAGTCACCTCCTCCACCCATCAGTCACCTCCTCTACCCATCAGTCACCTCCTCTACCCATCAGTCACCTCCTCTACCCATCAGTCTCTCCTCTACCCATCAGTCACCTCCTCCACCCATCAGTCACCTCCTCTACCCATCAGTCACCTCCTCTACCCATCAGTCACCTCCTCTACCCATCAGTCACCTCCTCTACCCATCAGTCACCTCCTCTACCCATCAGTCACCTCCTCCACCCATCAGTCACCTCCTCCACCCATCAGTCACCTCTTCCACCTCTACCCATCAGTCACCTCCTCTACCCATCAGTCACCTCCTCTACCCATCAGTCACCTCCTCTACCCTCCTCTACTGGTGGAGGAGGTGACTGGTGGAAGAGGTGACTGGTGGAAGAGGTGACTGGTGGAGGAGGTGACTGGTGGAAGAGGTGACTGGTGGAGGAGGTGGAAGAGGTGACTGGTGGAGGAGGTGGAAGAGGTGACTGGTGGAGGTGACTGGTGGATGAGGTAACTGGTGGAGGAGGTGGACGGGGTGACTGATGGGTAGAGGAGGTGGAAGAGGTGACTGATGGGTAGAGGAGGTGACTGATGGGTAGAGGAGGTGACTGATGGGTAGAGGAGGTGGAAGAGGTGACTGATGGGTAGAGGAGGTGACTGATGGGTAGAGGAGGTGACTGATGGGTAGAGGAGGTGACTGATGGGTAGAGGAGGTGACTGATGGAGGAGGTGGAAGAGGTGACTGGTGGAGGAGGTGACTGGTGGAGGAGGTGACTGGTGGAGGAGGTGGAAGAGGTGACTGGTGGAGGAGGTGGAAGAGGTGACTGGTGGAGGTGACTGGTGGATGAGGTAACTGGTGGACGGGGTGACTGATGGGTAGAGGAGGTGGAAGAGGTGACTGATGGGTAGAGGAGGTGGAAGAGGTGACTGATGGGTAGAGGAGGTGACTGATGGGTAGAGGAGGTGACTGGTGGAGGAGGTGGAAGAGGTGACTGGTGGAGGAGGTGACTGGTGGAAGAGGTGACTGGTGGAGGAGGTGGAAGAGGTGACTGGTGGAGGAGGTGGAAGAGGTGACTGGTGGAGGTGACTGGTGGATGAGGTAACTGGTGGACGGGGTGACTGATGGGTAGAGGAGGTGGAAGAGGTGACTGATGGGTAGAGGAGGTGACTGATGGGTAGAGGAGGTGGAAGAGGTGACTGATGGGTAGAGGAGGTGACTGATGGGTAGATGAGGTGACTGATGGGTAGATGAGGTGACTGATGGGTAGAGGAGGTGACTGATGGGTAGAGGAGGTGACTGATGGAGGAGGTGGAAGAGGTGACTGGTGGAGGAGGTGACTGGTGGAGGAGGTGGAAGAGGTGACTGGTGGAGGAGGTGGAAGAGGTGACTGGTGGAGGTGACTGGTGGATGAGGTAACTGGTGGACGGGGTGACTGATGGGTAGAGGAGGTGGAAGAGGTGACTGATGGGTAGAGGAGGTGGAAGAGGTGACTGATGGGTAGAGGAGGTGACTGATGGGTAGAGGAGGTGACTGGTGGAGGAGGTGGAAGAGGTGACTGGTGGAGGAGGTGACTGGTAGAGGAGGTGGAAGAGGTGACTGGTGGAGGAGGTGGAAGAGGTGACTGGTGGAGGTGACTGGTGGATGAGGTAACTGGTGGAGGAGGTGGACGGGGTGACTGATGGGTAGAGGAGGTGACTGATGGGTAGAGGAGGTGACTGATGGGTAGAGGAGGTGACTGATGGGTAGAGGAGGTGACTGATGGGGTAGAGGAGGTGACTGATGGGTAGAGGAGGTGACTGATGGGTAGAGTAGGTGACTGATGGGTAGAGGAGGTGACTGATGGGTGGAGGAGGTGACTGATGGGTGGAGGAGGTGACTGATGGGTGGAGGAGGTGACTGATGGGTAGAGGAGGTGACTGATGGGTAGAGGAGGTGACTGATGGGTAGAGGAGGTGACTGATGGGTAGAGGAGGTGGAAGAGGTGACTGATGGGTAGAGGAGGTGACTGATGGGTAGAGGAGGTGACTCTTCCACCTCCTCTACCCATCAGTCACCCTGTCCACCTCCTCCACCAGTTACCTCATCCACCAGTCACCTCCACCAGTCACCTATTCCACCTCCTCCACCAGTCACCTCTTCCTCCTCCAGTCACCTCCTCCACCAGTCATCTCTTCCTCCTCCACCAGTCACCTCTTCCTCCTCCACCAGTCACCTCTTCCTCCTCCACCAGTCACCTCTTCCTCCTCCACCTGTCACCTCTTCCTCCTCCACCTGTCACCTCTTCCTCCTCCACCTGTCACAACATGTATTTCTCTCCTTTTAGTTCTGCTGTCCTATGATTGGCAACCTCCTACACTCTTGTTCCAGTTTCATGCTAGTACCCCTGAAGTACATTTTGTGGATAGGCCCTCTGTGGATAGGCCAAGTACCCCCTGGGGTCCTAGTACCCCTGAAGTACATTTTGTGGATAGGCCCTCTGTGGATAGGCTAAGTACCCCCTGGGGTCCTAGTACCCCTGAAGTACATTTTGTGGATAGGCCCTCTGTGGATAGGCCAAGTACCCCCTGGGGTCCTAGTACCCCTGAAGTACATTTTGTGGATAGGCCCTCTGTGGATAAGCCAAGTACCCCCTGGGGTCCTAGTACCCCTGAAGTACATTTTGTGGATAGGCCCCCTGTGGATAGGTCAAGTACCCCCTGGGGTCCTAGTACCCCTGCTCGGGAACCATTGCTTTAGCACACGTTAACAAACCCCACATACAAAACTCACGAAATAAGTAAAATAATTAGGCCTAAAAAATATATCTAAGAAAGAAACTAAACAATACTTGTCAAATTTGTATCTATGTGCTTCTTAATAGTGGATAAAGGGCCGGTTGAGCATGGACAGCAGTGAAATAGTCCACATAAAGCAACTGTGGTCAGTGAACTTATAATAAAATAGTTTTAAAAAATCTGTCTCAAAGTACATATATATAAAAATCACCAACAGTTTACCTAATAATTTACACTCTGTCACTGAAGGCTCACTTCCCTTGCATAGCGCTCCGTCTCACCTTATTGTTGATTAGAGCACCTAATTTCTAGATCTTTCTTTACGTCATCTCTAAGCGTCTATCGCTGCGTTTCTATTACACCTATCTCATTCAGTTTATAATCTAGCTGCCGGGATGTGAAGACAGGCTTCAGGCAAACGGTTAGTTCATACGAGACGATTCTCAGTCCTAAAATTGATAAAATCTGTACCCAACCTGAAAAAAACCCCACTTCCTAGACCTCCCCTCTGGTTTCCACTAGTTGCCACAGCCACAAAGTCAAACTTGGTTATAGGCCTATTGTAAAAATTCATGAAAACAATAGCTTTTTTGTCGTAATTTAAGGTTAGCAGTATGGTTAAGTTTAAAATCACAGTTTAAGAGGATACATTGCAGACATGCGTGTTTGACTTTGTGGCTATGGTAACTAGTGACGACCATCCCCTTGCTAGAACGTCAAAACCGTTCCCGTCGATATTAAGGAATTGTTTGTGCGCTGCCCTCGAGCCCCAATCTGGGAGAATGTAGAATAACAAATACTACTTAGTTTGCGGTGGAAACTGAGCTGCACTTCCGAACCTCCTGCCAAATGTATGACCATATTAGAGACACATGTTTCCGCAGATTACACAGATCCACAAAGAATTTGAAAACAAACCCGATTTGGAAAAACTCCCATATCTACTGGCTGAAATCCTCCTTTGGCCACCTCTCCTTCCAGTTCTCTGCTGCCAATGACTGGAACGAATTGCAAAAATCACTGAAGCTGGAGACTCATATATCCCTCTCTAACTTTAAGCACCAGCTGTCAGAGCAGCTCACAGATCACTGCACCTGTACATAGCCCATCTGTAAACAGCCCATCTGTAAACAGCCCATCCAACTACCTCATCCCCATACTGTTTTTTGTTTGTTGCTCCTTTGCACCCCAGTATCTCTACTTGCACATTCATCTTCTGCACATCTATCACTCCAGTGTGAAATTGCTAAATTGTAATTATTTCGCCACTATGGCCTATTTATTGCCTTACCTCCCTAATCTTACTACATTTGCACACACTGTATATAGATTTTTCTATTGTATTATTGACTGTGTTTGTTTATTCCATGTGTAACTCTGTGTCGCCACTGTTTTGCTTTCTTGGCCAGGTCGCAGTTGTAAATGAGAACTTGTTCTCAACTGGCCAACCTGATTAAATAAAGGTGGAAAAAAATACTAGTGTGCCATCACAGCAGCAAGATTTGTGACTTGTTACCACAAGAAAAGGGCAACCAGTGAAGAACAAACACCAATGTAAATACAACTCAATTTATGTTTATTTTCCCTTTTTAACTTCAACCATTTTCACATCGTTACAACTGTATATATCTACTTCACTTGCTTTGGCAATGCTATCATATGTTTTCCATGCCAATAAAGTCCCTTGAAGAGCGAGAGCGATTCTTACGTGCTGACCAGACCTGACACGTAGCGAGCGTCACAAAATAAATTTAGAAATCCATGTTATTCAATTATGGCACCCACACTGCTCACGTGCAGAAACGAGCGTCTGCGTTGCCAAGGGCTAAAGTAGAAGTCACTCCTATTTCTTAACGCAGATCTTGCTGAAAGTCCTGCCTCTCCAATCTCCTCATTGGTTTATAGAAGCAGGTACCCACGTGCCATCTCCTCATTGGTTATACCCACGTGGGTGATTGAAAGACTAAACGGTGTTGCCGGTCGGTGTAGTAATACAATGAAAGTTTAGATTCCGATCTCCATATAAGTTCAAAGATGAAAAAGCCTGGGAGTAGGAGAGATGACAAAACGGCAAACAGAATTGTTTATGTGTGGGTTAATTGTTGGAGTAGAGGAACTTGTGCATTTCAGGTAAAATAAGAACTCAATAACAACTTTTCCGCAGCAACCAGTGATCCGGGTCAACGGCATAAATGTAACAACATAGCTACCATCCCTCTCCTCGCCCCTACCTGGGCTCGAACCAGAGACCCTCTGCACACATCAACAATGAGCATCGCTCCACAAAAGCCACGGCCCTTGCAGAGCAAGGGGAACAACTACGTCAAGGTCTCAGAGAGAGTGACGTCACTGATTGAAACGCTATTAGCCGCTAACTAGCTAGCCATTTCACATCGGTTACACTAAAATAAAAAATGGAAATATATTTACATAAATATTACAGCGATTACAGCTTCGAGTCTTGGGTATGACGCTACAAGCTTGGCACACACGTATTTGGGGAGTTTCTCCCATTCTGCTCTGCAGATCCTCTCAAGTTGTATAGGGAGCTTTGCTGCACAGCCATTTTCAGGTCTCTCCAGAGATGTTTGATAAGGTTCAAGTCAAAATCTAATAAAATTTTATTGGTCACATACACATGGTTAGCAGATGTTAATGCGAGTGTAGCGAAATGCTTGTGCTTCTAGTTCCGACCATGCAGTAATATCTAACAAGTAATCTAACAATTTCACAACTACCTTATCCACAAGTGTAAAGGAATTAATAAGGATATGTACATATAGATATATGGATTAGCGATGGCTGTGTGGCTTAGTGAAGATGCAGTAGATGGTATAGAGTACAGTATATACAGTGGGGAAAAAAGTATTTAGTCAGCCACCAATTGTGCAAGTTCTCCCACTTAAAAATATGAGAGAGGCCTGTAATTTATCATAGGTACACTTCAACTATGACAGACAAAATGAGAAAGAAAATCACATTGTAGGATTTTTTAATGAATTTATTTGCAAATTATGGTGGAAAATAAGTATTTGGTCAATAACAAAAGTTTCTCAATACTTTGTTATATACCCTTTGTTGGCAATGACAGAGGTCAAATGTTTTCTGTAAGTCTTCACACACTGTTGCTTGTATTTTGGCCCATTCCTCCATGCAGATATCCTATAGAGCAGTGAAGTTTTGGGTCTGTTGCTGGGCAACACGTACTTTCAATTCCCTCCAAATATTTTCTATGGGGTTGAGATCTGGAGACTGGCTCGCCACTCCAGGACCTTGAAATGCTTCTTACAAAGCCACTCCTTCGTTGCCCGGGCGGTGTGTTTGGGATCATTGTCATGCTGAAAGAACCATCCACGTTTCATCTTCAATGCCCTTGCTGATGGTAGGCTTTGTTAATTTGGTCCCAGCTCTCTGCAGGTCATTCATTAAGTCCCCCCGTGTGGTTCTGGGATTTTTGCTCACCGTTCTTGTGATCATTTGACCCCACGGGGTGAGATCTTGCATGGAGCCCCAGACCGAGGGAGATTATCAGTGGTCTTGTATATGTCTTCCATTTCCTAATAATTGCTCCCACAGTTGATTTCTTCAAACCAAGCTGCTTACATATTGCAGATTCAGTCTTCCCAGCCTGGTGCAGGTCTACATTTTAGTTTCTGGTGTCCTTTGACAGCTCTTTGGTCTTGGCCATAGTGAAGTTTGGAGTGTGACTGTTTGAGGTTGTGGACAGGTGTCTTTTATACTGATAACAAGTTCAAACAGGTGCCATTAATACAGGTAACGAGTGGAGGACAGAAGAACCTCAAAGAAGAAGTTACAGGTCTGTGAGAGCCAGAAATCTTGCTTTTTTGTAGGTGACCAAATACTGATTTTCCACCATAATTTGCAAATAAATTCATTTTAAAAAATCCTACAATGTGATTTTCTGGATTTTTTCCCCTCATTTTGACTATCATAGTTGAAGTGTACCTATGATGAAAATTACAGGCCTCATCTTTTTAAGTGGGAGAGCTTGCACAATTGGTGGCTGACTAAATACTTTTGCCCCACTGTACAGCTCGTATTTGTGCCGTTGAATTGAGACTACTTTGTCTCTATACTGACACTTAGCTCGTTTGATTGCCTTTGAGGGAATAGCTACACTGTTTGCATTCGGCCATGTTTCCAGTCACCTTGCCATGATTTAAACCATGGCAGCGAATGCAGATCCTCTCAAGGCCATCATTCCACGGTTTTCGGTTGGGGAAGGTTTTAGTCGTCACCGTGGTTACAAATTCATCAATGCACTTGCTAATAAACTCACTCGCTGAATCAGCGTATACATCAATATTGTTGTCTGAGGCTATACGGAACACATCCCAGTCCACGTGATCGAAGCAATCTTGAAGCATGGAATCAGACTGGTCGGACCAGCGTTGAACAGACGTGAGCACACGTATTTCCCATTTTAGTTTCCTGGGAGTAACAAAATGGAGTCGGTCAGATTTGCCGAAAGCAGGGTGAGGGAGGGCTTTGTATGAGTAGCAATGATCCAGAGTGCCGCCAGCAAGTCCAGGCTCTGGCTGGGCCACTCAAGGACATTCAGAGACTTGTCCCGGTGCCACTCCTGTGTTGTGTTGGCTGTGTGCTTAGGGTCGTTATCCTGTTGGAAGGTGAACCGTCCTCCCAGTTCGAAGTCCTGAGCAGGTTTTCATTTGCGCAGGTCATCTTTACCATAATCCTGACTAGTCTTCTAGTCCCTGCCGCTGAAAAACATCCCCATATCTTGTCTCGGAGCTCTACAGACAATCCCTTCCACGTCATGGCTTGGTTTTTACTCTGTCATGTACAGTCAACTGAGAGACTTGACAGGTGTGTGCCTTTCCAAATCATGTCCAACCAATTAAATTTACCACAGGTGGACTCCAATCAAGTTGTAGAAACATTTAAGAATGCTCAATGGCGAGAGCATGCACTAGAGCTCAATTTTGACTCCTAGCAAGAGAGTCTAAATACTTAAGGGATTATGGCTAGCGGAACCCCTCAACATTCCGCTGAAAAGGCAGCGCACAAAATTCAAAAATATATTTTAGAAATGTGTAACTTTCACACATTAACAAGTCCAATAAACCAAATGAAAGATAAACGTCTAGTTAATCTACCCATTGTTCAGATTTAAAAAATGCTTTACAGCGAAAGCACAACATGATTATGTTAGGTCATAGCCAAGTCACAAAAACACAGCCATTTTTACAGCCAAAAGATAGGCGTCACAAAAAGCAGAAATATAGATCAAATGAATCACTAACCTTTGATGATCATCAGATGATACTCATAGGACATCATGTTACACAATAACTGTATGCTTTGTTCGATAAAGTGCATATTTATATCAAAACATTGTTTACATTGGCGCGTTACGTGCAGTAATGTTTTGCTTCCAAAACATTCGGTGAGTTTGCAGAGCCACATCAATTTACAGAAATACTCATAACATTGATAAGATAGTGTTATTAACAGAATTAAAGATAGACTTCTCCTTAATGCAACCACTGTCAGATTTAAAAATAAACTTTACGAACAAAGCATACTATGCAATAATCGGAGTACAGCAATCAGAGACCAAAACAACCCAAAAAGATATCCACCATTTGAGTCAACACAAGTCAGAAATAGCATAAATATTCACTTACCTTTGATGATCTTCATCAGAATGCACTCCCAGAAATCCCAGTTCCACAATAAATGTTTGATTTGTTCGATAAAGTTCATAATTTATGTCCAAATAGCTACTTGTTTAGCACGTTCAGCCCAGTAATCCATCTTCATGAGGTAGGAGCACTAGATACTGTAGACACTATTCGATAGGCCAAGCTGTGAAAAACTACAAACCTCAGATTTCCCACTTCCTGGTTGGATTTCAGGTTTTCACCTGCCATGAGTTCTGTTATACTCACAGACATCATTCAAACAGTTTTAGAAACTTCACAGTGTTTTCTATCCAATACTAATAATAATATGCATATATTCGCAACTGGGACTGAGTAGCAGGCTGTTTACTCTGGGCACGCTTTTCATCCAAATGTGAAAATGCTGGCCCCCTATCCCAAACAGGTTAAAAAAAACATAATAAATGGACACATTTTTTCCTAATAGCCTGTTTTTCCTTTGTCATTATGTAACGGTATTAAATTGTTTTTCATAAATGTTTAGAATAAAGCTGTAATGTAACAAAATATGGAGAAACAGGTCTGAATACTTTTCGAAATCACAGTAGACAGTTTATCTGCTGGACAAGGATTGTCCCAACTTTCAAGAATCCTTGAGCTAAGGGGCAGATGTAGCCAGGCTATATAAATAAGTGCAGGCAGAAACTTGGAGGTAGCTTACAACAAATGCTAGCAGACAACTTTATTTAACATTATTAAAAAAGTTCCATTAAACCATCTCACATTTAAACAATGGAAGCCTGCTTTTTTGTCCAACATTTTACAAGAAACAGTAAAAAAGATAATCATCAAAAGACAAAACATTTTTTTTTTAAATTTTATTCGCAATTAGATCCAAGATAAGAGCATAAAAGAAATGTGGCACTGGCCAGTCCAGAACAGGCACTCAAGTCCTGCTTAACCATACAAGTCAGTTAGGTACTGCATATTATATTGACGTCCCCTTCCTCCCCCTCACACCTCTTCTTGATGTGGTGGGTCAAATGTAATCTCGCAAGCCTTCATCTCAAGCTCTCTCGTTTACAATATGAAATGTCTGGAAGTAAAAGGTGACTAAGGGCCAGCAGTCCTCATTTAGGATGTCCGTCTCCCTTCCTCAAAATGTGATACTGATTCCTCCTAAAAATGGCCCATTCCCAGAGAAAAACAGTGACGCGCACCTCATGTGTAGGCTACTGTGGGGCTTCAGGTGTGTGTAGTTGGCAGGCCCAACAGACAGGGGGCACTCAGCAGGGACGGGTGGCTGCTGACATGCATGGTCCCTGCTGTGGAGTACTTGAGGAAAGTAGCGCGAGTGTCTTTGCTCTGGGCCCGGGCTGCAGCCCCTGCCTGGATGAGCATTATCCTTAGCAGGGTCGTCTCACTGAAGGAGGCAGACAGGACAAAAAGGTTGGGTCAAAACACAACAGAAGTACATTCTACTTCAAAGTCTAATAGTGAAAATTATTGGGTGTCAAGTATATTTGCAATCAAGAAAAGAGCCTCTTCTCACCTGCCTACGTGGATACTTGAGGCAACACACCAGGCAGTCTCTCCCTCTGGGGTGGGGGGCTCCTGCAGTACCCTGCGGGACAGACAGAGGGCAGCACCAGCCAGGTGGGCAGCCAGGAACACAACACACTGTCCCTCCAACAGAGAGAGCTCCAGAAGGTAACGGGCCATCCACACCACCTGGACGTAGAGACACGTAAAGGGGGACGTTCCAGGTTGTCTTAATTGCGGTTGTGCTGCACATCTCAGATTACTAATATTTTCATGTGGATCTGATAATGTGAGCAGTTTGACTAGCAACTAGGTTAAAGCAGTCATTTGGCCAATGCGGTTTCTGTCTGAACATTCCCAGGGCGCCACATAGTACTTGCTAATTGACATTCTGCATTGTGCGGTTTATTTCTGAAAGTTTTATATCCCTATAAAGATGTCCAGTGAAGGTAGACATGCAATTTGTTGACATCACAATACCGTACCAATTTACATATTATCCTGAATGCTAAACAAAACAAAACGGGTGTTAAATTCACTGCTCTGTCATTTGAGGGAACTGTCGGAGGAACTCGTCTTGTTAACTCTCCAACATTTAGAGAATAAAGGAGCCAACATGGCATCCATTCTAGAATCTGGCCGAACTGCTCAGGGTTAAAGTGGTGAGGGTTCACCCACCTTGGCACTGCAGTGGGCGATTGAGGCAGAGAGGAGCAGGAAGTGCAGGGGAGAGCAGTGGGAAAGCTCAAACTTCAGCTCAGTGAGGACTCGGCGCTCCATACGGAGCAGCTGTCTATTAGAGTAGCCATTCTCCATGAGGAAGCACAGCTCAGACACCTGGAGAGGGGTGGGGGTGGGGGGTTGGAGAACACTAGAGAAAGCCCTGGTCCAAAAACAACCCTGCTCAATCCCCTTCTCTAGCTCCCACTGTCAGTGTTTGAAAGTATGGAAGAACCAGACATATATCCAACTCTTAATTGACCAAGCTAGGCATAATGGCTTCAGTGAGGGAGAACATTGGTGAAGAACACCATATGTATCTGACCTAGGTTCGATGTAGAGTACCTCAGGGAGAAGACACTCTTCTTTTTTGGCAGCCAGGAAGAGACAGACCACTCCCAGTAGCTGCAGTTTGGCTGTGTTCACCTTGATCTGGTGTAGGCAGCGGTTCAGGAGGTGGACAGACAGGTAGAGGGTCTCCTCTGAGAAATGGAACACCTCCTGTAAGAGGCAGGGGTGATGGGAGGACACAATGGCCTGAATTCTACCACATGCATTTAGTCTTAGGTACGCTGAAGGGCATCTGCTTAAAACCTGCTTCACTTTAGAGGGTCAGCCTGTTGTCAAGTGCACATTTTCTAAATTTGAGAAGTAGCAAGTTGAGTACATTTTAACCAGGAAATCCTTTTAGATAAATAGTAGAGGGACACGAGGGCAACTCACATGGACTTGGATGAGCCAGTCGACCAGGATGGCACGGGTGGTGTATGTGAAAGGTCTGGGTAGGTCTGCATTGGGGAAGGTGTACCGCAACTGACTTCTCTGGAAAAGGAGGCAGTGTCAATTAGAGGTCGACCGATTATGATTTTTCAACGTCGATACAGATTATTGGAGGACCAAAAAAGCCGATACCGATTAATCAGCCGATAAAAAAAATGTATTTGTAATAATGACAATTACAACAATACTGAATGAACACTTATTTTTACTTAATATAATACATCAATAAAATCAATTTAGCCTCAAGTAAATAATTAAACATGTTCAATTTGGTTTAAATAATGCAAAAACAAAGTGTTGGAGAAGGAAGTAAAAGTGCAATACGTGCCATGTAAAAAAGCTAACGTTTAAGTTCCTTGCTCAAGAACATATGAAAGCTGGTGGTTCCTTTTAACATGAGTCTTCAATATTCCTAGGTAAGAAGTTTTAGGTTGTAGTTATTGTAGGACTATTTCCCTCAATACCATTTGTATTTCATTAACCTTTGACTATTGGATGTTCTTCTAGGCACTTTAGTATTGCCAGTGTAACAGTATAGCTTCCGTCCCTCTCCTCGCTCCTCCCTGGGCTCGAACCAGCAACACAACGACAATAGCCACCATCGAAGCAGCGTTACCCATGCAGAGCAAGGGAAACAACCACAGGCTCAGAGCGAGTGACGTTTGAAACGCTATTAGCGCGCGCTAACTAGCTAGCCATTTCACTTCGGTTACACCAGCCTCATCTCGGGAGTTGATAGGCTTGAAGTCATAAACAGCGCAATGCTTGACGCACAACGAAGAGCTGCTGGCAAAACGCCTGAGAGTGCTGTTTGAATGAATGTTTACGCGCCTGCTTCTGCCTACCACCGCTCAGTCAGATACTTGTATGCTTAGTCAGATTATATGCAACGCAGGACACACTAGATAATATCATCAACCATGTGCAGGTAACTAGTGATTTTTCTTTTACAAGATAAGTTTAATGCTAGCTAGCAACTTACCTTGGCTTACTGCATTCGCGTAACAGGCAGTCTCCTTGTGGAGTGCAACGAGAGAGAGGCAGGTCGTTATTGTGTTGGACTAGTTAACTAAGATTGGATCCCCCGGTCTGACAAGGTGAAAATCTGTCGTTCTGCCCCTGAACGAGGCAGTGAACCCACCGTTCCTAGAACGTCATTGAAAATAAGAATGTGTTCTTAATTGACTTGCCTAGTTAAATAAAGGTATTACATTTTTTTTTAAAGGCAAATCAGTGCACAAAAATACCGATTTCTGATTGTTATGAAAAGTTGAAATCGGCCCTAATTAAATCGGCCAACCTCGTGTCAATGACAGAAGTACAGCAAACCAACAAAATAACTCCACTAGCTTGGTTTCCAGCCCATTGGCAAAAGATTTTCAAGTTTGCATTTCCATCACAGCTTCAACTCTACTGATAGTTTTGTCACAAAAACAGTTGCATTAAATAGCAAATGTGCAGACTCTGGCCTTCGTGACTCAAAGTTTATGGTTGCTAAAATCAATAGCTTGCTGAATTAATTTTACAGACAGAAAGATCACACCATGTTGAACGAACAAATGCTCTGTCCGCATTTATAAAATTGTACCAAAACTTCCTGTTGCAGCACAGCTGACGTGATATATTTTTTATTATACGGTATGACTACCAGCATAAAAACTGTAGATGGAAACCTATTTACTGATTCAAATGTAGAGCGATTCTTGACTAACAACACAAGCCTACTCCCAATCTTGTTCAACTTTCCTAAGTTGTGACAAGAGTGTGAGCTAAAGCCTAGGAAGCTAAAAACCCTAGGAATTAACTCTGGGATCTAACAAGACTATCTGGGTCTGAGGCAAAGCTACTCATTACATGGAACCACCTCTATTACACCCCCCACCATCATGTCAGAGAAGATGTCCCATGCGTAGCTCCTGTCGTAGATAAGACCAAGCGTCTCCATGGCCAGCTCAGTCTCATGACGAAGCATGCCAGGCACCAACGCCTGCAGGCTATAGAGGCCCTGGAGGCCATGCAGGTAGATCAGCACAGCCTCTTCCTCCATACAGCCACCTGACCTTAGTAGAGATAGGGTTAACTTAGTACAGACATGGCTTGACACACAATTATATGTTATATTTGGTAGAGGAATATATTGCAGTGACCTGAATGAGAGGGGCTGTCGTCCTCATGGAAGCCCATGATAATGCCATCATCTGTTGACACAGGCAGCCTCCTGGCCTGCAGACATACACAGCAGGACAATTACATTAACACAGAGCGTGGCACAGAAGGATAAATATCAAAATATGGTATTGTAAGATTGCATTAATATGGAGACTCCACATACTGTTCTGAGACTTCAATAAATGATTTGATGTGAAGTGTACTCGATGCATAAAGACGAGAGAGCAAGCAATGGGGTGAGACATTAGTATATGTACTTGAATGTGGGCCTTCGCAGCTGGGGTTTATTCATTATGCCATTTATGTTGCAAAACCCTCCTTAAACATAAGCCAACTGAAAGGAACCTACCTGAATTTGTCCAATAGAACCTCAAATTTTACAGTATGGACTAATGATTACACTCCAGAACAGACGGAAGAGTGTTACCAGGGGGAAGAGGAAATGGAATAGAAGGCAGGTCAGGCTCTATTAGAATGAAAGAGGTGTACCCATCTGGCCTCTGGCTCAGTTTTCTGATAGGTCCCCTTGGACTCTCCCTCCTGGGGCTGCCAACGCTCTTTGGGCCCACAGGCATTGGCCAAGGCTCTTAAGGGGGCTCGTCTCTCTTCCGCCACCTGTGTTGGAGGCAGCCAAAAATACATCTTAGGGACGGATGAAGATGTACACAACGGTTACCTATATAAACTCAGCATTGCCTGCAATGACAAGCAAAGTTCGAAGATGCGATGACACCACCCCAGACCACGACGGAACCTCCAGCACCAACACGATCCCGTTCCAGAGCACAGGCCTCGGTGTAACGCCCATTCCTTCAACGATAAACGCGAATCCGACCATCTCGTCAGTGAAAAGCACTTTTTGCCAGTCCCGTCTGGTCCAGCGACGGTGGGTTTGTGCCCATAGCCGACGTTGTTGCCGGTGATGTCTGGTGAGGACCTGCCTTACAACAGGCCTACAAGCCCTCAGTCCAGCCTATTGTGGACAGTCTGAGTACCAATGGAGGGATTGTGCGTTCCTGGTGTAACTTGGGCAGTTGTTGCCATTTTGTACCTGTCCAGCAGGTGTATGGATGTACCGATCTTGTGCAGGTGTTGTTATACGTGGTCCGCCACTGCGAGGACAATCAGCTGTCCGTCCTGTCTCCCTGTAGTGCAGTCTTAAGGGTCTCACAGTACGGACATTGCAATGTATTGCCCTTGCCACATCTGCAGTCCTCATGTCTCCTTGCAGCATGCCTACGGCACATTCACGCAGGTGAGCAAGGACCCTGGGCATCTTTCTTTTGATGTTTTTCCAGAATCAGTAGAAAGGCCTCTTCAGTGTCCAAAGTTTACATAACTAACCTTAAATGCCCACCGTCTGTAAGCTGTTCGTGTCTTAACGACCGTTCCACAGGTGCATGTTAAGCATTTCACTGTAAGGTCTACACCAGTTGTATTTGGCGCACGTGACAAATAAACTTTGATTTAATGTTCATTAATGGTTTATGGTTCATTGAACAAGCATGGGAAACTGTTTCAAGCCTTTACAATGAAGATCTGTGAAGTAACTTGGATTTTTACAAATTATTATCTTTGAAAGGCAGGGTCCTAAAGGGATGTTTCTTTTTTTGCTGAGTTTAAATCCTAATAAGCATTCTAAAAACAGAAATGACAAATTACAATGCCCCTCCCCTGGACTAGATTTAAAAATCACTAAACCATCCACTTGTCTGAAATTGAAAATGCATTTAGAAAGTATTCAGACCTGCACTTGTTCCACATGTTGTTACAGCCTCCTAAGATGGATTCAACCCCCCCTATCAATCATTCTACACACAATACCCCATAATGACAGAGAAACCAGGTCTAGAAATGTACTGTATTAAAAACGGAAACATTTACATAAATAGCCAGACCATTTACTCTGTACTTTGTTGAAGCACCTTCGGCAGCAATTACAGCCTCAAGTCTTCTTGGGTGTGATGCTACAAGCTTGGCACACCTGTATTGGGGAGTTCCTCCCATTCTTCTCTGAAGATCCTCTCAAGCTCTGACAGGTTAGGTTGGATTGGGAGCTTTGCTGCATAGCCATTTTCAGGTCTCTCCAGAGATGTTCGATCGGGTTCAAGTCTGGGCTCTGGCTGGGACACTCAAGGACATTCAGAGACTTGTCCAGAAGCCATGCCTGTGTTGTCTTGGCTGTGTGCTAAGGCTTGTTATCCTGTTGGAAGGTTAACCGTCGCCCCAGTCGGAGGTCCTGAGTAGGTTGTCATCAAGGGTCTCTGTACTTTGCTCCGTTCAGCTTTGCCTCAATCCTGACTAGTTTCCCAGTCCCTGCCGCTGAAAAACATCCCCCCCAGCATGATTCTGCCACCGCCATGCTTCCCCGTAGGGATGGTGCCAGGTTTCCTCCAAATGTGACGCTTTGAATTCTTTGGCCTGAATGCCATCTTGGTTATATCAGACCAGAGAATGTTGTTTCTTATGTTCTGAGAGTCCTTCAGGTGTCTTTTGGCTAACTCCAAGTGGGTTGTCATGTGCCTTTTACTGAGGAGTGGCTTCCATCTGGCCACTACCATAAAGGCCTGATTGGTGGAGTGCTGCAGAGATAGTTGTCCTTATGGAAGGTTCTGCCATCTTTACAGAGGAACTCTGGAATTCGGTCAGAGTGACCATCGGGTTCTTGGTCACCTCCCTGACCAAGGCCCTCCTCTCCCGATTACTCAGTTTGGCCAGAAGAAGAGTCTTGGAAGTACTTTGGAACCACCATTTAAGAATAATGGAGGCCACTGTGTTCGAAGGGGCCTAACAATGACAGTCATTTTTTGGTACCCTTCCCCACATCTGTGCCTTGACACAATCTTGTCTCGGAGCTCTACAGACAATTCCTTCAACCTTGTGGCTTGGTTTTTGCTTTGACATGCACTGTCAACTGTGTAACCTTATATAGACAGGTGTGTGCCTTTCCAAATCATGTCCAATCAATTTAATTCCCCGCAGGTGGACTCCAATCAAGTTGTCGAAACAGCTCAAGGATGATCAATGGAAACAGGATGCACCCGAGATAAATTTCATAGTAAGGGTCTGAATACGTAAGTGAATAAGTTGTTTTTATAAATTAGCCAACATTTCTAAAAACCTGTTTTCGCTTTGTCATTATGGGGTATTGTGTCTAGATTGATGAGATTGTATTAAAAAAAAATCCATTTTAGAATAAGGCTGTAATGAAACAAAATGTGGAAGGGGTCTGAATACTTTCCAAATGAAGTGCACACACACGTGCGTGATGTCACCCCTCATCTCTGATTCTCCCCTGGGCGGGCAATATCAAATGCGCCTAGGGGCCATTTAATGTGGTTTCAATCATTTGATTCACAAGCACAGATCAAAGTTATATTTCTAAGATGCTGGGATGGTGTAAATAAAACTAGGCAGTTTTTACACACTGCAATAGATATTCCAACCCTATACCAGTCTGCTCTTCTCTTGCTGATCAAAATCGTTTGTGTGCTTCTTAACCAATGGCTGTGCAGTGTAGAGCTACGGTGGCAGTTCAGGAGGGGAGTCAACGGAGTCAAATAGTTTTTGATTAGGCATGGTCCCCCCCCAAAATATACCATATTGTGCGCAGACTAGTCTATGTTCTGTTCAGGGTAAGAAGGAGAGTGCATAGAGGAGGACCAGAGAGCAACTTTGATAGCTTGCTGCTACTACTACTACTACTACAATAATACACCAGATTCAAGTAACTTACATTACATCAGATGCATATTGGGATATCCTTGTATTTTTATTGACATTTAGAGGCAAACTTCGCTTGGGAAGTAATCGAGACTGAACTATAAAACGCAACATGTAAAGAAAGTGTTGGTTCCATATTTCATGAGCTGAAATAAAAGATCTCAGAAATGTTCCATAAGTACAAAAGCTTCTCTCAAATTGTGCACAAATTTGTTTACATGCCTGTTAGTGAGTATTTCCCCTTTTCCAAGATAATCCATCTATTTGACAGCTGTGGTATATCAAGAAGCTGATTAAACAGCATGACCACATATGCTCTCTCTAATTATCTCTCTCGGAGGACCTGAGCCCTAGGACCATGCCCCAGGACTACCTGACATGATGACTCCTTGCTGTCCCCAGTCCACCTGGCCGTGCTGCTGCTCCAGTTTCAACTGTTCTGCTTTATTATTATTCGACCATGCTGGTCATTTATGAACATTTGAACATCTTGGCCATGTTCTGTTATAATCTCCACCCGGCACAGCCAGAAGAGGACTGGCCACCCCACATAGCCTGGTTCCTCTCTAGGTTTCTTCCTAGGTTTTGGCCTTTCTAGGGAGTTTTTCCTAGCCACCGTGCTTCTACACCTGCATTGCTTGCTGTTTGGGGTTTTAGGCTGGGTTTCTGTACAGCACTTTGAGATATCAGCTGATGTACGAAGGGCTATATAAATAAATTTGATTTGAATTTGATTTGACCATTACACAGGTGCACCTTGTGCTATGGAAAAAAGCAAGCGACTAAAATATGTCGCTACAGATGTCTCAAGTTGAAGGGAGCACAAGAGCCGTTGCCAAAGAATTTAATGTTAATTTCTCTACCATAAGCTGCCTCGGTTGTTTTAGCTACTCACAGAAGAGTAGCCAGCAGTTAAAGAATCACTGTCCATTCTTAGCCTGTAATTTAGGTAATTTGTGTGGTATAAAAATAAATAAAATCGGCTAATATGTAAAAGTATGTAGAATAGCATGACATGTTTAAAGGCTTTTTACTTTTATAAAACCAGGCAAACCAAAACAGCCAAATGCATCTAAACGTAAACCAATGCTCAGTTGCGGTATAGTTCTAGAAACAAATCCCTCTACTTTCATATCAAAAGTATTTCACAAATGCAAAATACACTGCATACCACAAGAGGCTGATGGTGCCTTAATTTGGGAGGATGGGCTTGTGGTAATGGCTGGAGCGGAATGGTATCGAATACATAGATTCCATTTTCTCCCTTCCAACCATTATTATGAGCCGTCCTCCCCTCAGCAGCCTCCACTGCTGTACAGTTTTAACTGGTTGTAACAGTTGCAGCCAACAGTATTTCTTAGTGCCAACATGTTTGTGGTGTCCGTCTCCTGTTACACACAGATATGCAGATACTGTTTTCCACAAACAATCACCCTAACCCTACACGGCTGCGTGGAAACCCTACACGGCCGCGTGGAAACCCTACACGGCCTCGTGGAAACCCTAACCCTACACGGCCGCGTGGAAACCCTAACCCTACACGGCCGCGTGGAAACCCTAACCCTACATGGCCGCGTGGAAACCCTAACCCTACACGGCCGCGTGGAAACCCTAACCCTACACGGCCGCGTGGAAACCCTAACCCTACACGGCCGCGTGGAAACCCTAACCCTACACGGCCGCATGGAAACCCTAAAGTTATGAACTAAATGATTATTTTTGGGGGGATTCTTGCGGATATGAAAGGTAAAGTCTTTGTTTCATAAACCATATGACAAGCAACGTGTTAGGATGTCCTCACTTTGTCCCTTTCAGCCAATGTGTGTGAACTCAGTGCGGTTTGCTTAATTTTTTGTTCAGTGTTAACACTCCAAAAGGAACTCAGACCCCTCAAAAAGAGCCCCTGTTGAGAGTTGGTCTGAGTTTGATTTGCTTGAATTTCTCAGTCTGGTTCCATTTTTCAGGGCAATGTGAAAACAAAGCTCCCCAGGTGCGTTTGTCATTATTCCCACACCACACACTAAACTAGTGCAACACAGTTTTCCCTGCCATTACCCAACAAGAGAAGATGACGTGCAGCCTCGTGGAGGGGGGGAAGAAATGTTTTATAGTTATGATTATTTGTATGTAGTATTTGATCTATAGGCCAAGACAGTGTCAAACTGATTACTCGAATGTGGGGGTTGAATAGTGTGATTAGGCAACAGTTGGTGGGAATCACAATCAAATAAATCTGTAGAATAAATTCTAGCTCTTAAAGGGGCAGTAGCCTACCTTGGGTGTACAATTTAATTTAAAGCAGTTATTAATCTGCAGTAATTCTGCCATTTCTTCTGTTACCAATACTATTTACATGTTAATAGTAGCTTCCGATTACAATTACATCTAATCTTAACTAAATGCAATCTATTAGCTTCCTAAATGTACGTAGGCACATATATATGTATATACACATACACATACACACACTGTTCAATAACACGTCCTGATGGAATGGCTTGTGCTTTACCATGTAAAACCCTGAGAGCATTGAGTGACTGTTGTAAAAAGACCTTGGTTTGTTCCTAAATATAGCAATGTGAATGCAAAGAGAACAGAAGCCTAAACAAACAAAAAAGGGATGTGAACTGGCAAAAGAGCTGTTCTCACCCAAAGGCAGTACAAAAAAATATTTTGCCTTCATTTATTTTACCCCAGAGTTCACTTTAAAGACAGATGGCTTATTTTATTAAGAGGACGATGTGTAAACACCCTTAATAACAAAACTCCCTCCTACAGAAGATGCCTTTGTCCAATGACATGTGTAATGGACCTGAGCATCATGATCAAGGGCTACAAATGATTTATGAAACCATTCCCACACAAAACCAGAAAATTAATGTAAATTGTTTTAATACTTTTATTTAACTAGGCAAGTCAGTTAAACAAATTATTATTTACAAATTGCGGCCTACCAAAAAGGCAAAAGCCCCCCTGTGGGGTTGGGATTAAAAAACAAAGGACAACAAACATCACAAGAGAACCCACAATACATAATGGACCTAAGAACACAGCATGTTAGCGCCACATGACAACACAACATGGTAGCAGCATAAAACATGGTACAAACGTTATTGGGCACAGACAACAGCAAAGGTAAGGCAGATACAGTTGTAGCTGCTTCGCGTGATGTATTGAATGTAAGTGTCCATGATTGAGTCTTTGAATGAAGAGATGGAGATAAGTGTTTTTTTTTTTTGCAGCTCGTTCCAGTCGCTAGCTGCAGCGAACTGAAAAGAGGAGCGACCCAGGGGTGTGTGCTTTGGGGACCTTTAACCAAATGTGACTGGCAGAACAGAACGGGTGTTGTATGTGGAGGACGAGGGCTAAAGTAGTTATCTTAGGGTGAGTGAGGCCTACGAGGGTTTTATAACTTGAGCATCAACCAGTGAGTCGTGCGACGGGTATGAAGATATAACCAGTTTATTTAGTAAATATTTTATTCACCAATCATGCGGTTAAAATAGAGTTACGCGCTTCTAAGTAAGCATTTCACGGTAAGGTTAACACCTGTTACATTCGGCGAATGTGACAAATAAAATGTGATTTACTTGGAAAGGGATAAACAAACTCGCAGGTGTGGGTCACCGGTGTTGTGCGCCATTTAAATGTTTGGACACATTATGGGACGTCGAATACACAAAACTGTACGCATTATATTTAAACTTTAAACTCACCTTCTTGTGCAAGTCCAGCAGTGGTATGGAATCGCAGAATCCGGTCTTGGCCATGATGCTTCGATCCTGAGAGAGAAAATTCACTTCGAGGCGCTGCAGCTACTTGAAACCAGACACAAAACAGTCAACATTATCTGACAGTCGGCTAATAAACACACGTGATTGACTAATTGGGGTTGGGGAGGTAGACGTCATGATTTGCATGTGTGTGACTGATCCCTGATCAGTTTACACTCTTACATATTCAGCATACATTTGGCAGATGAGGAATTAGCCTACATCAATCAATTTGTAATTCAAAACTTTTACAATAGAATGTTTGCTTTATTAGTCTATTAGCATTTTTGTTGTCACGATACCCAAACGGACACACATCAAATCAAAAGGCATGAGTCACATGCGCCGAATAACAGGTGTATAGACCTTACAGTAAAATGCTTACTTACGAGCCGGGGGGTACAGATACAGAGTGAATAAAGTCGGGGCAGACATTTGATTAGATGTTCAGGAGTCTTATGGCCTGGTGGTCGAAACTGTTTAGAAGCCTCTTGGACCTAGACTTGGCACTCCGGTACCGCTTGCCGTGCTGTAGCAGAGAGAACAATCTTTGACTAGGGTGGCTGGAGTCTGACAATTTCAGGCCTTCCCCTGACACCGTCTGGTATAGAAGTTCTGGATGTCAGGAAGCTTGGCCCCGGTGAGGTACTGGGCCGTACGCACTACCCTCTCTAGTGCCTTGCTGTCGGAGGCCGAGCAGTTGCCAAACCAGGCATGGCTCTCAATGGTGCAGCTCTAGAGCCTTTTGAGGATCTGAGGACCCATGCCAAATCTTTTCAAACTCCTGAGGGGGAACATGTTTTGTCGTGCCCTCTTCATGACTGTCTTTTTGTGCTTGGACCATGTTAGTTTGTTGGTGATGTGGACACCAAGGACCTTGAAGCTCTCAATCTGCTCCACTGCAGCCCTGTCTATGAGAATGGGGATGTGCTCGGTCCTCGAACACATCACAGGCTGGGAGCAGGGCACCGGAGAAATTAGGGGTATAGTGCCTTGCTCGAGGGCACAACGGGAGCAGGTAGCATATGGGACATTGAAGCTGGTAACCAAATGAAGAGACAAACACTTAATTCAGTAAAAGTCTTTACTGGCACATAATTGTCACAATGTAAAATCTTGTAACAAGGGAGCTGAAGCTGTCTACCAGGACATAGTCTTCTCCCTAAAAACATAGCTCCTCCCCAGGTAAACCTCAACTCAAAAACAAGCTAAGAATTCTTGGTACACCAGCATTGCGATATGACATTCGTGACTATTGATCACATTCAAAATACAGAGAAGCAAGGTAATCATTGTAAAGCTACAACTCACATTCTATCTACAAAGCTGTGGATTCCCCCTCTTCTAGCCTATAAATGATGCATTCATCAAACCTTTTTGGTATTTACATTGCCAGTGAAGAGTTCCATATCGATTGTCTGTGTGTAAAGCCTACAAGAGAGGTCAGGGATGTTGGCTTGCATGTTAGGTGTACACACTACTAGACAAAGCATGTTCAATTTATTGAGACAGAGAGCAACAAGGTTCAGAGACGTGTGGCTTTACTGCCAGTGTCAACATTACAAAAGGTCCACAACACCCCCTCGTGGCCATCCTAACATTGAAGACGACATGAGAGGTCCATCAGAGGGAGGTTGTTCCTGAAATCCGGTCCTGCCGTTTCTGAAGCTGCATTTACCAGGGCTGAATATGGGCCTTAGTCAAAAAGGGATGGTGGAGGGATGTTTCCCATAGCCTCAGCCTTGGAGTACAGCAGTCAGACTATACTAACCCACTGAGGTACGGAGGATACAGGTACAGAGCAGACTCGAGAGCTGTTCTACAATGCCCCACATCAACCTGCTGCTGTGCATGAGTACACACACACAAAGGAACACATGAATGATCGAAATGAACAACCTAAAGAAATATCAACATGTTTAAACTTGTTTTATACACACACACACACACATTTAAAATAATATATAATTGAGACAATGTCTTCCAAAGTTTTGGAATAGGTGGACCAAAAGGGAACAACTTATATCAAGAACAAAGATAAATTAAATGTTCCGTGAGTGAAGGAATCTTTTTTTTTAAGGCAAAAATGAAATGTCACAGCACTTAGCTGTAGCCCACAATGGTTGTTTCACCTGTGACCACTTCTCTATATGCCTTACGGGGAGTAGGCACGCATTCAAGACTGGTGCATCATGTGAGGGTTCCGCTCCCGTCAAAATCTGTCTACGAGAGAATACAGCGATAAGCAGATTGACTACCCTCCCGCCTTTGGGACGACTCCCTTTGTTTGAGCAGAGACAAGACCATCTCGTCATTATATACAGCATCACACCAGAATTGGAGTCAATTCCATTTCAATCCATGACTAACGCCGTTGACTTCCTAAATTGACCCCAACCCTTGTTTACATGATCCTACTCCGGCATACTGACAAATGACTTAGTCTGTGTCTTATATTACTTTAAAAATACAAACCACAACCTTCAATATCAACCTCGTGATGAGTCTAGCTTGGCCTCATCACAAATAATAATTGATCCATGATTATAACGTTCCAATTATTTTTAAAAACAACAGATCTTTACATCAAAATAAAAAGTGAACAGATGATTTGAAAAAATGATTGACAGCTATTCTCCAGGATATTTCTGCTCAGAGGGAGTGACAGCTATTCTCCAGGATATTTCTGCTCAGAGGGAGTGACAGCTATTCTCCAGGATATTTCTGCTCAGAGGGAGTGACAGCTATTCTCCAGGATATTTCTGCTCAGAGGGAGTGACAGCTATTCTCCAGGATATTTCTGCTCAGAGGGAGTGACAGCTATTCTCCAGGATATTTCTGCTCAGAGGGAGTGACAGCTATTCTCCAGGATATTTCTGCTCAGAGGGAGTGACAGCTATTCTCCAGGATATTTCTGCTCAGAGGGAGTGACAGCTATTCTCCAGGATATTTCTGCTCAGAGGGAGTGACAGCTATTCTCCAGGATATTTCTGCTCAGAGGGAGTGACAGCTATTCTCCAGGATATTTCTGCTCAGAGGGAGTGACAGCTATTCTCCAGGATATTTCTGCTCAGAGGGAGTGACAGCTATTCTCCAGGATATTTCTGCTCAGAGGGAGTGACAGCTATTCTCCAGGATATTTCTGCTCAGAGGGAGTGACAGCTATTCTCCAGGATATTTCTGCTCAGAGGGAGTGACAGCTATTCTCCAGGATATTTCTGCTCAGAGGGAGTGACAGCTATTCTCCAGGATATTTCTGCTCAGAGGGAGTGACAGCTATTCTCCAGGATATTTCTGCTCAGAGGGAGTGACAGCTACTGGAAAAATGTGAATGGCTGTGTGGGGATCTGGACTGGGCTCCGGACAGGGGATTGGTCAGGCTGGCGCTGTGGTCACTCTTCTATTCTTTCTTTTCTCATGACCGTTCTAACCACCAGGGGAACAAGTCAATCCACAGGGCTGCTGAAGCTACAACTCCACCACCTCTCTTTTCCCTTTAAAAGTCTCATCGACTGTGCTGTAGTGTCCTTTCTTCTCCCCGTTTAGCCGACATGCAGAATCCAAAGATATCCATGCAGATGCATAAACATAAAACTGATGTTGAAATTCAAATGGTTGTTTATACATTCTCTTCAACACACTCAAACCCATTCCTATACACAGTGCAAGCAGGGAAATGGCTACTCTTCAAGGTACACACTTCTTCTTACCCCTCTCCCACTCCCGACCCACTTTCCCTCTGTAGGAACAGTCCACACGACTTGTAACAGCAAGTTTCAGCAAGAGCACTTGTAAATTGCAGAAATATGGCTTTTAAAACCGTAACAATCAAAATAAAAACGAGTTAAAATATTTTTCACCCTCCCCCCAAAAAATATTTTTCTTCTTCTTTCATGTGTTTCTACATTTGTTTGGATTATTATTATTATTTTTTTATCCAGTAACAAAAAAATAATCTGCGGTGTATGGAAGGATTGATGTGTTGCTTGTCAGAGTGTTTGTGTGTGTTGGATAGGTGCCGCATGCGTTTGGCTGGTGGTGGAGTGGTATTTGCTGGCATAACCCAGGGATGGTAAAGTGTTGTCCATGTTTTGATGTGCCCAGTGTAGTAGTAGTGTGGAGGGCAGACAGGTGGGGTCCTGCAGGCATGGCCAAGGGCAGCCCTGTCCTGTTCCAACTGGTCCCGTCAGAATGAGAGACAGGGCCGCCAGTCTATCCACACAGGCCTGCTGAGGTCAGTCATCACGTCATGCTCTAGGATCCATGTTTTCACCACTTCCTGGTGTGTGTGTGTGTCTTGTGCAAGTGTTTGTTTGAGTGTGTCAGTTTGTGTGCACGCGCGCACCCATTTCCCCAGCAGTGCTAGTGTATGAACATGTGGTAGCTTGCCTGCTCATGTGAGTGTGTGAGGTCAGTCCCATATGCTGGTGGCGGAGTAAGAGAACTGAGGGAAGTGTGTGCGAGAGAGGTCAGTCCCGTATGCTGGCGGAGTAAGAGAACTGAGGGAAGTGTGTGCGAGAGGTCAGTCCCGTATGCTGGCGGAGTAAGAGAACTGAGGAAAGTGTGTGCGAGAGAGGTCAGTCCCGTATGCTGGCGGAGTAAGAGAACTGAGGGAAGTGTGTGCGAGAGAGGTCAGTCCCGTATGCTGGCGGAGTAAGAGAACTGAGGGAAGTGTGTGCGCTGGTCCTGGTCTTCTGCGTCTAAGCTGTGGTCTGGAGTAGACAGAACCAGGAGATTTAATACACAAACAAGGACATGTTTTATTTTTCTTCCTACAATTAAAAAACATGTTTAAACAGTGAGACAAACACAAAGAGACACATTCAACTCACACTTGTCCGGGGGCGTTACGGTGATGGTCTGTGCCGTGAACTCATCGTCAAAGTAGCGCGTGTCCGTCTCCGATGTCACCTGGGGCTTGAAGGGAGGCAAGAGCTTCCGCTCTACCACATCCTGCCAGTTGATGGTGGTGAAGAACATATGAGTCATCACGTCTTTGGCATCTTCTTGTCCACCTCCAAGCCTACAAAATGATCAGTAATCATCAGCATCGTCACTATTTTCTTCACTCAATATATATAAATATAAGACAGAAATACACACCTCTGCTTGGGGTCCTTTTTGAGCAGGCCAGCAAGCAGGGCCTTGGCTTCGGGGGCCAGGTTCTTGGGGAAGCGGATCTCCTCCATGAGAATGAGCTCAAACAACCGCTCGTGGTCCTGGTTGTAAAAGGGCAGTCGACCGCACATCATCTCATACATGACCACACCCAGACCCCACCAGTCCACCGCTCGGCCGTAGTCATTGTCCTCTAATACCTGGAGGGGAGAGAGATACAAAGATAAATTGCAAATCCAATTCTATGGAAGCCATTGCAATGTGAACAATGAACTATTTGCAGACGGGCTGTCTATTCCGGTTGATAATCATTTACTTTACAATGGTAGAGTTATTAACTTTGTATGTTAAGCATTCTTTGCTGGATAGAGAATTATTGACTGGAAACAAATCCAAGATGAGAAACCAGCAAGGAATGCATCTGGAATTGTTAACTGGACACACTGCCATGTACTGTTCAAAGCACAACTAGAATGTATGATTTTGTTCACTACACTGTAGTTACCTCAGGTGCAAGGTATTCTGGAGTCCCACAAAAGGTCTTCATGGTAGCCCCATCTGTGATTCCCTCTTTACACAGTCCAAAATCTGTGATCTTTATGTGTCCATCTTTATCCAGCATTAAGTTCTCCAGCTGGAAGAGGAAGACAGAGAGAATGAAGAGTGAGTGACCACAGGAAAATCAGCAGCAGAAAACACCACCGCTGACATGACAGCTAACTGTAGAATGGACCACAGACTTACAGGCTTTTCACCAAGAGGCTGGTGCTCAAATCAAATCACAATGTATTGTCGCATACATATATTTATATATGATGGGATGTATAGACGTTGTGGACAGAATATGTAGTATATCTGAAGAACACGTAGGATAGAATAGTCACACACACACACACACACACACACACACACACACACACACACACACACACAGCTGAATAGAATGGACTTGACTAGAATACAGTATTTACATATGAAATGGGTGAAACGGTACGGAAACATTTCAAACAATAGGAAATATGGGCCGTTTTCCTTGACCCAGATTAAGCAGTCTGTGGTAGGATTGAGCCTAGTCCTATACTAATTCAGAAGCACTTTTAGTCCAAGACTGGGCTTCATCTGGGTCCAGGAAAACAGACCATATTTCATATTGTGCGAAATGTTAGTCTTGAGAATATACTTTCAATGTGAGGAGGTGCGTCAGGGAAACATCAGTGAGACATCCAGTCAGGGAAGCAGCCATTACCTTAAGGTCTCTATAGACAACGTCCTGTGAGTGGAGATACTCCAGCGCAGACACAATCTCCGCACCGTAGAACCGTGCCCGGTCTTCTGTGAACACACGGTCTCGCGACAAGTGAAAGAACAGCTCTCCTCCGTTTGCATATTCCATCACAAAGCATAGCCGGTCATGTGTTTGGAACGCATATTTCAGTGTCTGTGTGTGAGGTGGGGGGAGGAGTCAGAATTAGTGACCACATTTGAATCAGGTGGCTCCTTGATGAAATGTTGTAATCAGTGTTCAGTAAGGTCAGATGATGTCAGATAGGAACTCACCGTTAAGAAGGGATGCCTTGTATTCTGAAGGACTCTGCTTTCTGTTACCGTGTGTGCTACCTCATCCTTATGGAACACATCACACAAAAACACACCATGAGGGACAGACATTCACCCAGCAGTGTACAGCTGGACTTGGACTTCTGAGCCACTCAAGAACCCACAATAGAACCAAGAAGTAACAGTCATCAAAAGCAGCATACTTCCAGGGGTATGGTGCAGAAGTCTGGCCTCGTACAGAACGGAACACTTTTCCCTATACATACATAAGGAACCATTTGGACGCCTCTGTCTGAGCGACTGTCATTTCCTTTGATGCCAAATGGTTACCTTAGCGATGATGACTTCTTTCCTCAGGATCTTCATGGCGTAGTACATTCCTGTGGCCTTCTCCTTCACCAGGATCACCTTACCAAACGTTCCCTTCCCTAGCAGCTTCAGGTAGTCAAAGTCACTCATGGTCTGTGGGGGGGAGACAAACACCATGAGAGTTCAGATCTCAGGCTTATTCAAGACAATTTGGATGACAGGATTTATTTGACCATGACAATTACAGAGTATAAGTAATAAAGAGTTTACATAGACCTGCACAACGGTTTAAGATGAAGAACGGGCAGAGAATGGAGCAGAAAACGCACCAACACACACTATGGCCCATGTCACATAGGGAGATGGTAAACCCGCTGTGATGAGGTACTGTTACTAAGGAGGAGATATTCAGAACTAGAATACAGAGTTTCCAATGGACAAACGCAGCCACATCTAGAGGAGGGCTGTTGGACAAACACAAAGAGCACTGACAGGTATGCTAGGTTGGTAGGGGGACAGTGGCAGGTCTGCTAGAGGGACTGGAGGACAGGTCCGCTAGGTTGGTAGGGGGACAGTGACAGGTCTGCTAGAGGGACTGGAGGACAGGTCTGCTAGGTTGGTAGGGGGACTGAGGACAGGTCTGCTGGGGGCAGGAGGACAGGTCTGCTAGGGGGGCAGGAGGACAGGTCAGCTAGAGGGGCAGGAGGACAGGTCTGCTAGAGGGGCAGGAGGACAGGTCTGCTAGAGGGGCAGGAGGACAGGTCTGCTAGAGGGGCAGGAGGACAGGTCTGCTAGAGGGGCAGGAGGACAGGTCTGCTAGAGGGGCAGGAGGACAGGTCTGCTAGAGGGGCTGGAGGACAGGTCTGCTAGAGGGGCTGGAGGACAGGTCTGCTAGGTTGGTAGGGGGACTGAGGACAGGTCTGCTGGGGGGCAGGAGGACAGGTCTGCTAGGGGGGCAGGAGGACAGGTCTGCTAGAGGGGCTGGAGGACAGGTCTGCTAGAGGGGCTGGAGGACAGGTCTGCTAGAGGGGCTGGAGGACAGGTCTGCTAGGGGGACTGGAGGACAGGTCTGCTAGGGGGACTGGAGGACAGGTATGCTAGGGGGACTGGAGGACAGGTCTGCTAGGGGGACTGGAGGACAGGTCTGCTAGGGGGACTGGAGGACAGGTCTGCTAGGTTGCTAGGGTGACAGGTCTGCTAGGTTTCTAGGGGGACAGGAGGACAGTGACATGTCTTCTAGGTTGGTAGGTTGCTAGGGGGGCAGTGACAGGTCTGCTAGGTTGCTAGGGGGACAGTGACAGTTCTGCTAGGTTGCTAGGGGGACAGTGACAGGTCTGCTAGGTTGCTAGGGGGACAGTGACAGGTCTGCTAGGTTGCTAGGGGGACAGTGACAGGTCTGCTAGGTTGCTAGGGGGACAGTGACAGTTCTGCTAGGTTGCTAGGGGGACAGTGACAGTTCTGCTAGGTTGCTAGAGGGACAGTGACAGTTCTGCTAGGTTGCTAGAGGGACAGTGACAGTTCTGCTAGGTTGCTAGGGGGACAGTGACAGTTCTGCTAGGTTGCTAGGGGGACAGTGACAGGTCTGCTAGTTTGCTAGGGGGACAGTGACAGGTCTGCTAAGTTGCTAGGGGGACAGTGACAGGTCTGCTAGGGAGACAGTGACAGGTCTGCTAGGTTGCTAGTGACAGGTCTGCTAGGTTGCTAGTGACAGGTCTGCTAGGTTGCTAGTGACAGGTCTGCTAGGTTGCTAGTGACAGGTCTGCTAGGTTGCTAGTGACAGGTCTGCTAGGTTGCTAGTGACAGGTCTGCTAGGTTGCTAGTGACAGGTCTGCTAGGTTGCTAGTGACAGGTCTGCTAGGTTGGCAGCAGAACACTGACCACTTTGTTGCGGGACTTGGACATGGCCACCTCCATCTCCTCCATGCTGCTGCAGTCGCTGGGGGAGCCAAACGTGACGTCCATGGGCGCCTCTTCCTCTCGCATCTTCAGGCCGTTGGCCACCGCTTGGATCGCCCTCATCCATTCCTCCCTGGAAGGAGAGAGGAGGTTAAATGTAGATGACTTCCAAAAGACATTCATGTACATTGACTGAGTGTATGTGTGTAGATATGGTGGATATGAGGGTGATTAACTAGTGAGGTCAATTGAGGTCACTAATGGGGTCAATTGCAGACCTCTAATCCTGAAAGTTGGTTAAGTAAAAATAATACAACTTGGAGAAGGAGGGCATTGACCAGTTTACAGAGAAACAAACACCCACTCAACTCTTCCATGTTGTCCCTGCCTCTGGACCTTTCTGTTCTCACCTTTCTTCGTTACTCTCCACGTGGAAGGTGCGCTCTATGACTGTGGTCCACTGTAGGCAGCGGATGACAAACGTGTTGGGCCTGGGCCGTTCTGTCTTCATCAGCTGGCACTCTGCAGACAGGGAGTAATCGAGAAGTTAGAGTGTGCTACTCTAGACACCGAGTGAATCTCAATAGTCGTCCCTCGATTCCTCTCCTCCAGTCTTCTCTAAAAACCTCCTCAAAAAGTAATCTTATGATGTGAGGAGAGGATTCCAGGAGAGGAAACACAAGGAATAATAAAAAATAAAATAAAAAAATTAAGAGAGCCAATCTGTGTGAACACCACCAAGCAACTCTCATCCAAGTACCACCATGCTCTAGAAGTTGGCCCAAAAATGACAGAGACCAACCTGCCACAGAGAAGTTGTTGAGGGGTGGGAGGCTGTGGTCGGACGACATCTCTGGTTTCTCCTTGTAGCCGATGAAGGAGCCATCGCTCTTCAGGATGAAGTACCGCGGCCTCCACGTCTTAATGTACTCTCCTGCAGGGAGCGGGAGTTAGGGAGCGGGGAGAGCGGGAGATAGAGGGGCACATGAGCCATGCATACAGTGGAGAGAACAAGTATTTGATACACTGCAGGTTTTCCTACTTACAAAGCATGTAGAGGTCTGTAATTGTTATCATAGGTACACTTCAACTGTGAGAGACAGAATCTAAAACAAAAATCCAGAAAATCACATTGTATGATTTTTAAGTTAAGATATAGGGGGCAGCATTTTCACTTTTGGATAAATAGCGTGCCCAATTTCAACTTCCTGCTACTCATGCCAAGAATATAAGATATGCATATTATTAGTAGATTTGGATAGAAAACACTCTGAAGTTTCTAAAACTGTTTGAATCATGTCTGAGTATAATAGAACTTATGTAGCTGCCAAAACCCCGATGACTAGCCGTTCAGATTTTTAAATTATTTTTTAAAAGTCTGTCTGTTCACTGAGGTCTCATTGGGAAACGATATTTCTTAGGAACTTGTTTTCAGTTCCTACCGCTTCCACTGGATGTCATCAGTCTTTGGAATTTGGTTGAGGTTATTCATTTGTGCAATGAAGAAGTACGGCCATCTAGGAACTGCGTAACACTGTTGAGAGTTGCGCAAGACTTGAAAAGGAGTTTGGTTTGTTGTCTTCCTGTATTGAACACAGATAGACCCGTCTTCAATTTGATCGATTATTAACGTTTAAAAATACCTAAAGTTGTATTACAAAAGAAGTTTGAAATGTTTTGGCAAAGTTTACAGGCAACTTTTGAAATATTTTGTAGTGACGTTACGCAATTTGGAAGCTGTTTTTTTCTGGATCAAACGCACCAAATAAATGGACATTTTGGATATATATGGACGGAATTAATCGAACAAAAGGACCAATTGTGATGTTTATGGGACATATTGGAGTGTCAAAAAAAGAAGCCCGTCAAAGGTAAGGCATGTTTCATATTTTATTTCTGCGTTTTGTGTAGCGCCTGCAGGGTTGAAATATGCTACCCTCTTTGTTTACTGTTGTGTTATCATCAGATAATAGCTTCTTATGCTTTCGCCAAAAATACTTTTAAAAATCTGAAATATTGGCTGGATTCACAACGAGTGTAGCTTTAATTTAGTATCTTACATGTGTGATTTAATGAAAGTTTGATTTTCCCTGGCTGCATTTTCCCTGGCTTTTGGCCAAGTGGGATGCAAGCGTCCCCTATACCATAAGAAGTTAAGTAATTAATTTGCATTTTATTGCATGACATAAGTATTTGATCACCTACCAACCAGTAAGAATTCCGGCTCTCACAGACCTGTTAGTTTTTCTTTAAGAAGCCCCCCTGTTCTCCACTCATTACCTGTATTAACTGCACCTGTTTGAACTCGTTACCTGTATAAAAGACACCTGTCCACACAGACTCCAACCTCTCCGCAATGGCCAAGACCAGAGAGCGGTGTAAGGACATCAGGGTAAAATTGTAGACCCGCACAAGGCTTGGATGGGCTACAGGACAATAGGCAAGCAGCTTGGTGAGAAGGCAACAACTGTTGGCGCAATTATTAGAAAATGGAAGAAGTTCAAGATGACGGTCAATCACCCTCGGTCTGGGGCTCCATGCAAGATCTCACCTCATGGGCATCAATGATCATGAGGAAGGTGAGGGATAAGCCCAGAACTACACGGCAGGACCTGGTCAATGACCTGAAGAGAGCTGGGACCACAGTCTCAAAGAAAACCATTAGTAACACACTACGCCGTCATAGATTAAAATCCTAGTGCACGCAAGGTCCCCCTGCTCAAGCCAGCACATGTCCAGGCCCGTCTGAAGTTTGCCAATGACCATCTGGATGATCCAGAGGAGGAATGGGAGAAGGTCATGTGGTCTGATGAGACAAAAATAGAGCTTTTGGGTCTAAACTCCACTCTCTGTGTTTGGAGGAAGAAGGAGGAGTACAACCCCAAGAACACCATCCCAACCGTGAAGCATGGAGGTGGAAACATCATTCTTTGGGGATGCTTTTCTGCAAAGGGGACAGGACGACTGCACCGTATTGAGGGGAGGATGGATGGGGCCATGTATCGCAAGATCTTGGCCAACAACCTCCTTCCCTCAGTAAGAGCATTGAAGATGGGTCGTGGCTGGGTCTTCCAGCATGACAACGACCCGAAACACACAGCCAGGGCAACTAAGGAGTGGCTCCGTAAGAAGCATCTCAAGGTCCTGGAGTGGCCTAGCCAGTCTCCAGACCTGAACCCAATAGAAAATCTTTGGAGGGAGCTGAAAGTCCGTATTGCCCAGCGACAGCCCCGAAACTTGGAAGGATCTGGAGATGGTCTGTATGGAGGAGTGGGCCAAAATCCCTGCTGCAGTGTGAGCAAACCTGGTCAAGAACTACAGGAAACGTATGATCTCTGTAATTGCAAACAAAGGTTTCTGTACCAAATATTAAGTTCTGCTTTTTTGATGTATCAAATACTTATGTCATTAAATAAAATTCAAATTCATTACTTAAAAATCATACAATATGATTATCTGGATTTTTGTTTTAGATTCCGTCTCTCACAGTTGAAGTGTACCTATAATAAAAATTAAAGACCTCTACATGCTTTGTAAGTAGGAAAACCTGCAAAATCGGCAGTGTATCAAATACTTGTTCTCCCCACTGTATTAGGGTTTATGTTTAACTAATTCTGAGTAAAGTGGACACAGTGTCCTAGAAACATAGTAACAGACGCAGTGAAACAGCAACTAGTGAAGCTCAGCTCACCCCTCTTATGGAGCCAGCCCTCTCTGACCACACTGATGTCGTTCATGCTGGGGCAGAGGACGGAGGGTTGCTGGGTGTCAGGGTGGGGTCACAGGGGGAATAGGGGGGCGGTGGGGGTGGAGCTGTGACTGTTGGCGAAGGGTGTCAGATGTGTGTCTGACAAAAACGTCACTCAATACCTGGGGGACAGAAAGACCAAAGATAAAGATATTAGCCGAGAATACATATTCATTGATTATTATTACAAATGAAAAGCTGAGTACTGATGATCATGAAAACACGTCACTGCGTTGGCTTATGACAATGGAAAATAATTGCCTGCATGACGATTACATAAACATCACTTTCCAAGATGTGTGTGTAATGTAAACTGGAAATAAGAGGCACTGTCAGATAGGAAAAACACTGTTGCATGGCAGGGGGTGTGGCAATGAGCGTGGTTGGTCGTCTGGGAGGCTACATTTTAGAGTACATTATAGAGGCCCCCATCTTGGTGCCGCAGAAGTTAATTTCCTGCAAATTTCTCCATTGAGCTGAGAGAACATTTTGCCGTTTTAAAGCTAGTTACCTGAAATTCTATAGATTTTGCCCGGTGTTCTTTTGCTCAAACATAAAATACTTCTAAATTCATTGTTTTTGGAATGTTCTATTCTGCCTGTCTAGCTTCTATTTTGTAAGTTCTTAAAGATGATATATAAATATAAAACAAATAAATAAATATATATATATTTATATTATTACTTTCAGAGATGTAAAAACATGTTATATATATATATAAAAAAACGGTTTTCCATCTCTGAAAGTAATAATAAAAAACTTGACCTAGACGGCATGAAAAAAAAAAGTAGGATTACAATGGCAGAAGGCTGCTTTGTGATGGTCACCTGTACAATGGTAGAGTAAGGGATAGTACATTACAGCTTTAATCTAATTAAATCAATTTTAAACACACAATAGCAAAAACAGGGTTTAGACAAATCACATTTACAGTTGAAGTTGGATGTTTACATACACCTTAGCCAAATACATTTAAACTCAGTTTTTCACAATACCTGACATTTAATCCTAGTAAAAATTCCATGTCTTTGGTCAGTTAGGATCACCACTTTATTTTAAGAATGTGAAATGTCAGAATAATAGTAGAGAGAATGATTTAATTCAGCTTTTATTTCATCACATTCCCAGTGGGTCAGAAGTTTACATACACTCAATTAGTACTTGGTAGCATTACCTTTAAATTGTTTAACTTGGGTCAAATGTTTCAGGTAACTTTCCACAAGCTTCCCATAATATGTTGGGTGAATTTTGGCCCATTCCTCCGGACAGAGCTGGTGTAACTGAGTCAGGTTTTTAGGCGTCCTTGCTCGCAGATGCTTTTTCAGTTCTGCCCACAAATCTTCTATAGGATTGAGGTCAGGGCTTTGTGATGGCCACTCCAATACCTTGACTTTGTTGTCCTGAAGCCATTTTGCCACCACTTTGGAAGTATGCTTGGGGTCATTGTCCATTTGGAAGACCCATTTGCGACCAAGCTTTAACTTCCTGACTGATGTCTTGAGACGTTGCTTCAATATATCCATATAAATTTTCCATCTTCATGATGCCATCTATTTTGTGAAGTGCACCAGTCCCTCCTGCAGCAAAGCACCACCACAACATGATGCTGCCACCCCGTGCTTCACGGTTGGGATAGTGTTCTTCGGCTTGCAAGCCTCCCCCTTTTCCTCCAAACATAACGATGGTCATTATGGTCAAACAGTTCTATTTTTATTTCATCAGACCAGAGGACATTTCTCCAAAAAGTACAATCTTTGACCCCATGTGTAGTTGCAAACCGTAGTCTGGCTTATTTTAATGGCGGTTTTGGAGCAGAGGCTTCTTCAATGCTGAGCTGGTTTCCTCCAGCATCTTCACAAGGTCCTTTGATGTTGTTCTGGGATTGATTTGCACTTTTTGCACCAAAGTACATTCATCTCTAGGAGACAGAACGCGTCTCCTTCCTGAGCGGTATGATGGCTGTGCGGTCCCATGTTGTTTATACTTGCGTACTATTGTTTGTACAGATGAACGTGGTACCTTCAGGCCTTTGGAAACTGCTCCCAAGGATGAACCAGACTTGGAGGGAGGTCCACAATTATTTTTTCTGAGGTCTTGGCTGATTTCCTTTGATATTCCCATGATGTCAAGCAAAGAGGCACTGAGTTTGAAGGTAGGTCTTGAAATACATCCACAGGTACATCTCCAATTGACTCAAATGATGTCAATTAGCCTATCAGAAGATTCTAAAGCCATGACAATTTTTTCCCAGCTGTTTAAAGGCACAGTCAACTTAGTATATGTAAACTTCTGACCCACTGGAATTGTGACACAGTGAATTATATGCAAAATAGTCTGTCTGTAAACAATTGTTGGAAATATTACTTGTGTCATGCACTGTATATCATTAAAGTTTATGAATTAGCAAATGATCTAGCCTAGGCAGCCAATGTGCATATCTAGCCTAGTGCATATCCCATTATTGGCTTCCTAGGCTACATTTCATTCATCATCATCATCATCATCATCGTATATAGCTATTTCTTTACATAACCAATATTTACAGTTACACCCCTGTTTCTGCATGAACATTTTGTTCCTCTCAAAACATCTTGAGTAGTCTGATGGTGCCCAGAATATATTGTTTGCAACTTATTTGGCTTTCCACTTCTGGGAGTACTTGGCCCATCCACAGGGGGTACTTGAGAAGACTCATGAGACCATAGGCCTACTGATAAAATATACATAAGGGGGTACTTCAGTGGTACTCTGAACAGAGCAAAATGTACTTGGTGTTACATTAACTGAATAAGGTTGGGAAACCATTGCTCTAGTGAAATAATCTGTCTCTAAACAATTGTTGGAAAAATTCCTTGTGTCATGCACAAAGTAGATGTCCTAACCGACTTGCCAAAACTATAGTTTGTTGACAAGAAATTTGTGGAGTGGTAAAAAAAAAAAAAAAGAAGAGTTACACCTATTAAGTTATGTAAACTTCCGACTTCAACTGTAGATAAAAGTATTCAAAGCCTTTAGAAGTACTTTATTGAAGCACCTTAGGTTGCGATTTACAGCCTCGAGTCTTCTTTGGTAGGACGCTACAAGCTTGGCACACCTGTATTTGGGGAGTTTCTCCCATACTTCTTTGCAGATCCTCTCAAGCTCAGTCAGGTTGGATGGGGAGTGTCGCTGCACAGCTATTTTCAGGTCTCTCCAGAGATGTTCGATCGGGTTCAAGTCTGGACTCCGGCTGGGCCACTCAAGGACATTCAGAGACTTGTCCCGAAGCCACTCCTGTGTTGTCTTGGTTGTGTGCTTAGGGTCGTTGTCCTATTGAAAGTGAACCTTCGCTCCCAGTCTGAGGTCCTGAGCACTCTGGAGCAGGTTTTCATCAAGGATCTCTCTGAACTTTGCTTCTTTCAGCTTTCACTCGATCCTGACTTGCCTCCCAGTCCCTGCCAATGAAAAACATCTCCTCAGCATGATGCTGCCACCACGCTTCACCGTAGGGGTGGTGCCAGGTTTCCTCCAGACGTGGTGCTTGGCATTCAGGCCAAAGAGTTCAATCTTGGTTTCATCAGACCAGAGAATCTTGTTTCTCATGGCCTAAGAGTCTTTAGGTGCCTTTTGGCACGCTCAATGTGGGCTGTCATGTGCCTTTTACTAAAGGCCCGATTGGTGCTGCAGAGATGGGGGAACCTTCAAGAAGGACAACCATCTACACAGAGTAACTTTGGAGCTCTATAGAGTGACCATCGGGTTCAAATCAAAATCAAATAAAATTGTATTTGTCACATGTGCCGAATACAAAGGGTGTAGACCTTACAGTGAAATGCTTACTTACAAGCCCTTAACCAATAACGCTTTAAGAAGTAAAGAAAAAAGTATGAAGTAAAAAAATAGAAAATAAAATTAACAAATAATTGAACAGCAGCAGAAAAATAACAATAGCGATGCTATATACAGCGCATATCGGTACAGAGTCAATGTGTGGGGGCACCGTTTAGTAGAGGTAATTGAGGTTTATATGTGCATGTAGGTAGAGTTAAAGTACAATGGAAAGACAAACAGATAGTAGCAGCAGCATAAAAGAGGGGTGTGGGTAGCCCTTTGATAAGCTGTTTAGGAGCCTTATGGCTTTGGGGGTAGAAGCTGCCTTTGGACCTAGACTTGGTGCTCCTGGTTCTTGGTCGACTCCCTGGCCAAGGCCCAAAATTCTTCCATTTAAGAATGATGGAGGCCACTGTGTTCTTGGGGACTGTTACGAATCCCTTTTGGCCCGACAGTCTAGGGGGGATGGTAATGAGACCCGTAACATAACTCATGCAAATTATTATTGTGACAAAGTAAAAGTGTGAACGAAATAACCACGACAACAGAAATCTACCGTCAAACTCCAGGTTTATTTATAAACACACGGTAATGGGGGGAGCAGGAAAAGGGGCTGAGCTGGACCCAAGGAAAGAAACAATAAGTATTCAAAAACACCCCTAAGCTAGACTAGCCTACTTTAACAACAGCTAACTAACTAACCAAAAATACAGTGGGTGGTCCGCCCAGTTCTAACTAGTGTATTTAACAAAGTTCACATACGGGTAGTGTATGCCCATGGGCGACTTGTCTTGGTTTCCCCCTTTTCCCACCAGCAACAAACAAACACCATAAACAAAAACAATACTCACAGGTGATGACAAAGTGCTATGAGGTGTTTAAACAAAAGAGAGGTTAAGACACAAAGCGAGAGTGAAACACAGAGACCTTCAGACATGGCATTTACAGAGAGATTGAGCTAGAGATTGCTAGAGATTGCTCTAGAACAAACAAATGATGGGGGTTTTAAACCATGGGGAAGGAACTGTGATAGGGTAGGAAATAGGAGGAGGTGTGTCTTCTGATTGATGATTGATTGTTGACTGATTGGGGAGTGATGGTTTTCACCTGTGAGGGGAGAAGGAGAGAAAAGAAACACACACACAGGATACACACACACAGGATAACTGTATCCGTAACAGGGACCTTTAATGCTGCAGAATTGTTTTGGTACCCTTTCCCAGATCTGCGCCTCGACACAATCCTCTCTTGGAGCTCTACGGAAAATTCCTTCGACCACATGGCTTGATTTTTGCTCTGACATGCACTGTCAACTGTGGTGTGTACCTTTCATAATCATGTCGAATCGGTTGCATTTACCACAGGTGGAAACAGGATGCACCGGAGCTCAAATTCGAATCTCATAGCCACGGGTCTGAATAATTAATGTATTTTTTCACCTCTTTTCATGATATCCAAGTGGTAGTTACAGTCTTGTCCCATCGCTGCAACTCCCGTACGGACTCGGGAGAGCCGAAGGTCGAGAACCGTGCGTCCTCTGAAACATGACCCCGCCAAGTCGCACTGCTTCTTGACACAACGCTCGCATAACCCAGAACCCAGGCACACCAATGTGTCGGAGGTAACACCGTACACCTGGCGATCATGTCAGCGTGCATTGCGCCCGGCCCGCCACAGAAGTCGCTAGAGCGAGATGGGACAAGGACAAACCGGCCAGCCAAATCCTCCCTTAACCCACACAACGCAGGGCCAATTGTACGCCGCCACATGGGTCTTGCGGTCAAGACAGGCTGCGACACAGCCTGGGATCGAATCAGGATCTGTAGTGATGCAGATAGACCTGCGTTGCTGTGCTTTAGAACGCTGCGCCACACGGGATGCTAGGGTCTGAATACTTATGTACATAATGAATCTGTTTTAAATGTGTTCCTAAATTTTATAATAAGGCTGTAACATAACAAAATGTGGAAAAAGGTGTCAATACTTCCCGAATGCACTGTAAATGTGTTGGTAACATTTTCAGTGGACATTTTTAAAAGTATTCGTTGTGCATAGTTCTATTGTTTGTTAAAACCTCTTAAGGATCTGACCCTTTTTTCAATTTCTGCCTAAAATGACCAAATCTAACTGCCTGTAGCTCAGGACCTGAAGCAAGGATATGCATATTCTTGATACCATTTGAAAGGAAACACTTTGAAGTTTGTGGAAATGTGAAATTAATGTAGGATAATTTAACATTACATCTGGTAAAAGGTAATACAAAGGAAATAAACATGAGTTTTGTTTTTGTACCATCTTTGAAGAGAGAAAGAGAACGGCCATGATGTATTATTCCAGCCCGGGTGCAATTTGGATTATGGCCACTAGATGGCAGCAGTGTATGTGCAAAGTTTTAGACTGATCCAATTAACAATTACATATCTGTTCAAAATGTCAAAACATATGCCCTAACTGTTCCAAACCGTTATGGTTGGGAAGCATGTGGACGCATGCAGGTGTAAAATGAGGAGAGCAAAAAAAATAAATTGGACCAGCAAGGCTGACATGTTTTTTATTAAATCATCAAGTCTCTGTTGACTGACTCCTCTTTCTGATTCTGGCCCGTGTGTATGTGAATCCTCATCACCAGAAAGTGTTGGGTCTGTGTCTGTTCTGCAGCCAGCTCTGTTCAGTTAGAGCCCAGCGGCCACCTGTCTCAGCTTGCCCTGGCACAGGCTGGCCGTACTCCTGGTTACCATGAGCACCACACTACCGAATAATCCCCACCTTGTGATGCACTGCCCACCGGCTGTTACACAACTAGGCTACACAATCAAATAACTGCCAACTACCTTTCATCTCCCCCACCCCCCGCTGCTGCTTCCTTATCTCATTTACCCAACTCATACACACGTGAAGTCCTCTAGAGCAGGGATTCCCAAACTTTTTCACTCGGGCCGTCATTCCAGCATTGGGGAACAGCTTGCCTCCCCCCGCGCACGATCCACGTCTATTTCGATGCGCACAAGCACTGCCGATGACACAAACTGTTCACATCCCTCTTGTTGGTGGAGACATTTTGTGGGTTTAAAGCAAATTTTCTTGCAATTCTATACATTTTGCCATGTGTATTCATGTGATATTTGAGTGACTAAAACAATATATATGGGCTAGAAAACATGACCAGAAGAACTGACAATGCAATACCCAAGGTGCATTCTACAATTACAACTTTAAAGAGTAAGTTGAGTTCCTGCCAACCCCTCAGTTTGGGAACCACTGCTCTAGAGGAACAAGACAAAACAGAACTAGTGCTACCATCATGGTAGTAACATGACCTTATTGGGTAAAATCTTTTGCAGCTAGCTTGAGCTGTCGCCTCTTTTCGGTTTGTTTACCCATTACTCTGACTTCCAACTGACATTTCAAAAGAAAATGGCATGATGCAAGTCGTAATGACAGATGGAGGTAGGCAACAGTACTGGTACTCTGGTGTTGCCAGGTAAAGAGATGAGCTCTCTACTGGTATGTCACTAGCGATTTGTTTTGTTCCAAGGGATGGGCAACATGCCTGAACACTGCAGTGTCAAATCTCAGATTAGACCTACAAAGTAGAGGTCGACCGATTATGATTTTTCAACGTCGATACTGATTATTGGAGGACCATAAAAGCCGATACCGATTAATGGGCCGATTTATTTATTTGTAATAATGACAATTACAACAATACTGAATAAACACTTATTTTAACTTAATATAATAAATCAATAAAATCAATTTAGCCTCAAGTAAATAATGAAACATGTTAAATTTGGGTTAAATAATGCAAAAACAAAGTGTTGGAGAAGAAAGTAAAAGTGCAATATGTTCCATGTAAAATATGTGCCATGTAAGAAAGCTAACATTTCAGTTCCTTGCTCAAGAACATGAGAACATATGAAAGCTGGTGGTTCCTTTTAACATGAGTCTTCAATATTCCCAGGTAAGAAGTTTTAAATTGTAGTTATTATAGGAATTATAGGACTATTTCCCTCAATACTATTTGTATTTCATTAACCTTTGACTATTGGATGTTCTTATAGGCACTTTAGTATTGCCAGTGTAACAGTATAGCTTCCGTCCCTCTCCTCGCTCTTCCCTGGGCTCGAACCTGCAACATAACGACAATTTGCGCACGCTAACTTGCTAGCCATTTCACTTCGGTTACACGAGCCTCATCTCGGGAGTTGATAGGCTTGAAGTCATAAACAGCGCAATGCTTAACGCACAACGAAGAGCTGCTGGGAAAACTCACGAAAGTGCTGTTTGAATGAATGTTTACACGTGAATAGATATTAGCCGACTCAAGTCATCATAAATCGTGGAGTTTAGTTTAATCGGCTAGGTCGCCATCTACACCTGACCCTTGTAAAAATGTTGTTGACAGATAAAATGACAACTGCATGGAGGCGTGGGTGAATGAACAATGGGTAATGGTTAGTTAATAAAACACTGAACTAAATTCGCCTCTGCAGGACCTGCTGTGAACAATGGCCGGTTAGCTAGCCATCTGGCTCTCTCCACCTAGCTACCAATGACTGATGTTTACAAAATGAAGTTATAATTAGCCATCCTGTATGGCCTACTGAAATTAATAACATTAACTAAGCAACGTTAGCAAGACAAAACGTTAACCTTAGTAGATAGCTAGTTACTTACTAAACATGCTAAAATAAAGCCAAAGATGCCGGTAACCTGTGAAAGTTAGCCAACGACCTGACCAATTTGTTCACATTAACTTAATCAACCAAACAAACTGCTATTTACCAACAAAGAACAAGGCTTGATTAGTCATTTTCATCCGCTCTGTTGGTGGTCCAACATGTACGGAGTGACAAGACAAGGAGGGCCTTTAGCATCTGGCAAAAGAAAACTTGAATCAGTTATAGAACCCATTGCCCTTTGTGGTTGTGAGGTCTGGGATCCGCTCACCAACCAAGAATTCACAAAATGGGACAAACCACAAATTAAGACTCTGCATGCAGAATTCTGCAAAAACATCCATCTTCCTTATACAATGTAAAACACAAAATAAAGCATGCAGCGCAGAATCATGCCTATAACCCTTAATTATCAAAATCCAGAAAAGTGACGTTAAATTCTACAACCACCCGAAGAAAAGATTCCCTAACCTTCCATAACAAAGTCAACACCTAGAGAGAGATTAACCTAGAGAAGAATCCCCTAAGCAAGCTGGTCCTGGGACTGTGTTCACAAACAGACCTCACAGAGCCTCAGGACAGCAACACAATTAGACCCAACCAAATCATGAGAAAACAAAAAATTAATTACTTGACACATTGGAAAGAATTAACAAAAAAACAGAGCAAACTAGAATGCTATTTGGCCCTAAACAGAGAGTACAGAGGGAGAATAACTGACCACGTAACTGACCCAAAAGTAAGGAAAGCTTTGACTCTGCACAGACTCAGTGAGCATAGCCTTGCTATTGAGAGGCCACCCTAGGCAGACCTGGCTCCCAAGAGAAGACAGGCTATGTGCACACTGCCCACAAAATGAGGTGGAAACTGAGCTGGATTTCCTAACCTCCTGCCAAATGTATGACCATATTAGAGACACATATTTCCCTCAGATTAAACAGATCCACAAAGAATATGAAAACAGATTACATTTTGTTCCCATATCTATCGGGTAAAATGCCACATTGTGTCATCACCGCAGAAAGATTTGTGACCTGTTGGCACAAGGGCAACCAGTGAAGAACAAACACCATTGTAAATACAACCCATATTTATGTTTATTTTCCCTTTCGTACATCATTATGACACTGTACATAGCCATATGACATTTAAAATGTCTTTATTCCTTTGAAACTTTTGTTAATGTAATGTTTACTGTACATTTTGTATTGATTATTTCACTTGCTTTGGCAATGTAAACATGTTTCCCATGTCAATAAAGACATTTGAATTGAATATTAAATGAACGTTTTACTGCCGTTAGTTGTGTGTTGTTAGCAGCTAGCTGGCTAACATTCGCTGGTTAGTGACTAACAGCTCGTTCTCAATCATTCGAGTTCTGCGTCGACTGACGATAAGCTCCTTACCTTGACTTCTGTAGATACTTTAGCCAAAGAGACCCTCTCCCCGAAATAATAGCAAACTGGATAACGCTCTCACGAAGTAGCAAATCCTCTGCAGATTCTCCAAGGTGGTGTATTGAGCTCTGTCTCACATCCTCCAAAAAATAACCAACGAATGCCAGCTGAGCTTGTTTTTCTTCCCACAACGGCGGCGTGTTATTGCAGGTTAGTTAGCTAACTTAGCATAACGTTAGCTAGCAAGATAATGTTAGTAAAACGGTGGTCGTGTAAACTCGCGAATTGTACGTTAGTTTTTACTAGTCAACTTTTAAAGAATTACAAATCGTTATGATTTGGAATTACAGTTCATATGTATTTATGGCATTATTGTTCTCCCTTTTACGTTATAACAATCTTAGCTTTTACCTTCAGTCCCCTGTTATTGCTGGTGCTTCAATTATAATCAGCAGGCCCCGTCCAAACGCTCACAAACAGGATATGACGTTTTGAGAGGCCACCCCACATGAAACAACTGAGAACTCGAAAAGAAACACCAACTATTTGTTTGCACTTGAAAAGAGATACTACAAAATAAAATGTGTAATGGCACTCAAAATTGATGACGTATAAGGGGCGGCAGGTAGCCTAGTGGTTAGAGCGTGGGACTAGTAACCGAGGAGTTGCAAGATCGAATCCCTGAGCTGACAAGGTAAAAATGAACCATTAATCCTAGGCCGTCATTGAAAAAAGAATTTGTTCATATCTGACTTGCCTAGTTAAATAAAGGTAAAAATAATGCAAAGATCCCATTACAATAGCTGATATTATTGTAATGACCTGACTAGATCATAAATGAACAATTGTCCAGACAGAGGCTTGAGTTTGCGAATTGACGGTTTATTGAACCAACTTTACACAGGCTACTGTTTGGGCCGTAGCACATGCCAAATAGATGACAGATAACCCACAAGCCAATCGTAACCTTCTCTTGTGAAGCCCAGACGTAAGAGAGAGAGAACAAAGGCTGAACCTGGTCTTAACTTCCAATGCCCAACCCCCATCCACGCCACTCCGCCAACCACCAGGATGCCCGGCATCAGAACATTCCAGGCATTCCCGTGATTGGCAGATAGCAGGTTGATTGACATGTCGGACCCCGCGAACACCGGGTACTGGTCAGTACAACACAACCACCTCCTAGCCTAGCACATAACACACAGCTGTCTGTGCGGGTCGCTACACAGCCTCCCCACCACAAAGTCCCTCGTCCCCGAGGGAACAAACAAAGTCTCTGAAGCGACCCGGAGGTCTCCTTTGCCTGCGTGGCCGTGATGGTCGCAGAGTGCCCCTCTGGGAACCAGGGGATGAAGGCAGGGATATGGGGGACAAGGAAGCGGAACGGGTAATACAGTCCGTGGTTCTGGGGAACCACGCGGTGACACAGGGGGGAGACAGGGGAGTGGGCTGTCTGGAGCCTTGTCTGCGGCACCTGAGGGTGGGTGCCTGGAGAATGTCATTGCCAGAGAGGGAATTGTGGGGGTTCCTGGGGTTTGGGGAGAAGAGGCCCCTCTGTATGGGGCTAACCTGTCCCGGTGCAGTGCCACCTTTCTCCCCTGGGAGGAAGCTGCACCCGGTACACAACCTCCCCTACCCTCTCCAGGACACTGCAGGGTCCCACCCAGTGACTGTCCAACTTGGGGCATCTGCCTTTTTTTTTCCTTAGGGGCTGTAGACCCAGACCAGCTCCCCAGCCACAAAGTGCCTTCCCGGGTGTGCACGTCATAGTTCCTTTTCTGCCTCACACCTGCATTCACCAGCTGCTCTCTGGCGAAGGTGTGGGCTGTCTCCAGGCGGTCCTGGAGTCTCCGGGCATACTCCGGCCCCGGAGGAACATGAGGGCTATCCAGGGGCCGACCAAACGCCATCTCCGCAGGGGTGCGGATCTCTCTCCCCAGCATGAGGAGGGCAGGCGTGCAGGAGGTGGAGTCTTGGACAGCGGAGCGGCATGCCATGAGGACCATAGGCAGGTGCTTGTCCCAGTCACGCTGGTGTTTGGAAGAGACGATGGCCAGCTGCTGTCCAAGCGTTTTGTTGAAGCGCTCCACAAGGCCATCACTTTGAGGATGGAGAGGAGTAGTGCGGGTCTTGTGCATACCCAGCCTCTCACACATGGTGGCGAACACACGGGACTCAAAGTTTCTGCCTTGGTCGCTGTGGATGGACTCTGCAGCTCCAAACCTGCTGAACATCCCCGCTGTCAGGGCGTCGACGATGGTCTCTGCCTCCTGGTCAGGCAGAGCATAGGCCTCGGGCCATTTTGTGAAATAGTCCATGGCCGTGAGCACCCAGCGGTTTCCACTGTCTGTGGTGGGAACGGCCCAACTACATCCACTCCCACCCTCTCCATGGGAGCCCCACTGGGAACTGTTGGAGCTGAGCATGAGAGCGGCCTGGGGGCCCTTTCTCGCTGTGCAGTTGTCACAGCGGCGACAAAAGTCCGCCACATCCCTCTTGTGCTGCCCCAGTAGAAGCCCTGACGGAGACGGCGCAGTGTTTTGTGACCCCAAAGTGTCCAGTCCCCACCCCCATGAGTACTCTGGAGCACAGCCTCCGCAATGCTTTTGGGACCACCACCTGCCACCTCTCCTCTCCCGTAGCTGACTCCTTCCATGCCCGCTGTAGCACGCCATCAGCCAGCCGCAGTCTCTCAAACTTCGACCACAACCCTTTGGTCGCGAGTGAGAGCGCTGTCACCTCTTCCCATGGTGGCCTCACCTGCGCCTCTACCCACTGTAGCACTGGCTGTAGGTCTGTGTCCCGTCCCTGCTGCTGCCGCCATTCAGCCACGTCGACAGTCTGCAGCTCACAGCAGACAGGCCCGCTCGCCCGACACACTGTGGCACAGACACCCTCCTCTGCCCGCAGCTCTCTCCAGTCCCTCTCTCCGTTCACAGTGGCGGCAGCCGTCTGCAGTACAGGGCCGACGGGACATGGCGTCGGCGTTGGAGTGGCGTGCCCCTGCCCTGTGCACCACCGTGAAGTCATACGGCTGAAGCTCCTCCAACCAGCGTGCCACCTGCCCCTCTGGCTCTCTGAAAGACATGAGCCACTGGAGAGCAGAGTGGTCAGTCCCTACAGTAAAGGGCAGACCACCCAGGTAGTACTTGAAGTGTTTGACGGAAGCCACAACAGCCAAGAGCTCCCGCCGGGTGACACAGTAGCGGCGCTCATGTTTGTCAAATGTTTTGCTGAAGTACGCCACCACTCTCCCCCTCTGGCCCCACCTGGGCCAGCACCCCACCCATGCCCACATTGCTCGCGTCTGTGTCCAGGATAAAGGGCAAGGTGAGGTCAGGGGGCGAGCACGGGGCCTCGATCAGTGCACGTTTGAGGGTGTTGAACGCCTCCTCACACTCCACTGTCCAAGTGAAAGCCTTGTCCTTCGGCAGCAGGCGGTTCAGTGGAGCAGCAACGCTGAGAAGCCCCGTACAAACCTCCTGTAGTACGAGGCCAGGCCCAGGAAGCTCTTCAGCTGACGCTGGTCGGGTGGGGGTGGGCCAGTCTCTGACAGCCCCTACCTTGTCCTCCATGGTGCTGATCCCCTCCTTCCCCACTCGGTGGCCCAAGAAGGACACCTCTCTCCTCATGAAGTGGCACTTCTCGGGGTGGAGCTTCAGACCTGCGGCAGCCACCCTCTCCAGCACACGCCGTAGCGCCCCCAGGGCTGACTGGAAGGAGCTGCCATGGGCCAGGATGTCATCGAGGTATACCAGACACTGCTGTCGGGGGATGCCATCCAGCACCCTGTCCATCAAACGCTCAAAAGTAGCTGGAGCGTTGCACAGGCCAAAGCACAGGACCTTGAACTGCCAGTGTCCTCTGTTAGTGGAGAACGCAGTTTTGGCTCTGGCCTCTGGGGAGAGGGGCACCTGCCAGTAGCCACTGCGGAGGTCTAGTGAGGAGAACCAGGAGGACCCCCTAACCAGGTCCAGCGACTCATCGATACGTGGTATGGGGTATGAGTCCTACCTGGTTACCTCATTCAGCCGCCTGTAGTCCGCACAGAACCTCAGCTTGCCCCCTTCGGAACCATGACGACTGGCGCCGCCCAGGGGCTGTCTGAGGGCTCAATGAAGTCTGCCCGCTGCATCTCCAACACAGCCTTGTCTGCCGCCTCCTGGCGTGCCAGCGGGATACGGCGGGGACGCATCTTGATGGGTCGAGCATCACCTGTGTCGATCTCATGCTGCACCAGAAGAGTCTGACCCACCTCTTCCTCACTCAACGCAAAGCTGTCTCTGAATTCAAACAGCAACTGCCACAACCGTTCCTGCTGCTCAGGGTCAAGACCAACACAGTTCCTCCCCCATATCTCCCTCACTGCAGACAGTGTCCTCTCCTCTCCCATCTGGGGTAGCTGGGCTGGGGGGTGCGGCCCGGGCTCACAGAGGGCTGTGTCATGGAGGTAGCTGGGGAATGTAACACACCGCCGTAGGTGACAGGGGGACTGGGGAAAAGTCACACACAGCTGTGGGGGAGGGGGCACAGCCATGAGTCTCTGCTGCTTTAACTGTTGGAGTAAAGGGTTTGTTGGGTTGAGTGAATGTGACATTAGGGGGGGCCATGGTGACTTCCGTCCCTCCCTGGAAGCTCAGTGTGCCCCTATTTAGGTCTAACTGGCAGCCTGTGCTCCTAAGAAAGTCCAACCCAGGATACAAGGGTCCTGCACAGCCGCCACCCACACAGGATGACGCACAGTCATGCCCCTACCGTCAGAGTCATTATTCCCTTCCCTTTCATGGGTGCCAGCTCACCTGTGACTGTGCGGAGCTGCACAGTTGTAGGCTCACACTGAGTCCAACCTGGCACAATATCTGGCCTCACCAGGGTTACTGTGGACCCAGTGTCCACCAGGCGGAGCAGGGCACCCCCTCCACAGTGACAGGGACATGACAAAAGTCCCCAACACAGGTCCGGCCCACCACAACAACAGGCTCCCTCCGCTTGCCCTCGTCTGCTTCTGGGGAAGTGGAGCCTTGCTTCCCCGTCTGTGCCGGTGGGCTCCTCCTGAAGATGATGGTGGTTGGGATAGAAAGCCAGGGTCCGCACTACCCGGTCTATGCGGACCCCGAGCCGTTTCCCTGAGCTCTGGGGGACATGGGGCAATCTCGGCGCAGATGGCCTGGCTGGCCACAACCCCAGCAGACCCTGGGACCAGGGCTTGTGTTTCGTGCCGCCTGTAGGGACACAGCCCGAATTAGTTCTGTCATTTCGGCCACCCAAGCAGGCTTTTCCGGCTCCGGGCTGCTCTGCCCCCAGCTCGCACAGAGGGTGTGTCTCCCTGCACCCCCACCAAAGCCCCAGCTGAAGCCCCAGCCCACACCAGCTCCTCTCCAAAGCCATCTCCAAGGCTGTCTGCAAGGACTCAGGATGAGCCAGCTGGGTCTGTATGCGCAGCTCCGTAGGGAGAGCGCCTGTATGAACTGGTCCCGTGCTAGCTCGCTCTGCACGGAGGGGGCATGTGAGCATATGCCCGCCGAGAGAGGCTCTCAATGTCATTAGCTAGCACCCGTAGAGGCTCTCCAGGCTGCCTGCGTCTATTCCTCAGTTCGGAGCGCAGTAGCCCGGGCTGTACACACTGTCCATAGCGCCTCCTCAGTGCTCCCACTAGAGCACCATAATCATGCCTGTCCTCGGGGCTAATCAATATCAAACAGGACAGAGCTTCATCCGTGAGGCATAAAGCCAACTGCAGTGCCCTTTCTTCATCCGACCACCCCTAAAATGAGCTAACAGTTCAAACTGAGCATGAAAAGCTTCCCAATCCGCCTTACCGGAATACTTGGGGTCTTAACAGATACGGACGCAGCCGGGAACTGGGCGCCGCCATGTTTGTTTACATCCTGAGCCCCAGATTCCTCGTCACGCCGCGTCGACGTCGCCACTTCGGTCCGCCCACCAGAATCCGCGCGAAATACACTCGACGATGCACTCATGCCCGCTTCAGCCACCATCACTCTAACGTCCTCCCTCAAGCGGCCTCTGCGCTCCGACGCCCTGGCGATCTCCTCAGACAGAACCCCCGACGTCCATTCACACGCACCTCCTTGGCCATAATCGTCCCCTACCTCCACCTTCACTTTCGGATTCCCTCGAAGCATTTTCAATCCCCGTTCTCACCTACGGTAGCTAGCCACATAAGTCAGCTAGCTAGCTGGCTAACTTGTATCAACGTTTTTACTTCTGACACCAATGTAATGACCTGACTAGATCATAAATGAACAATTGTCCAGACAGAGGCTTGAGTTTGCGAATTGACGGTTTATTGAACCAACTTTACACAGGCTACTGTTTGGGCCGTAGCACATGCCAAATAGATGACAGATAACCCACAAGCCAATCGTAACCTTCTCTTGTGAAGCCCAGACGTAAGAGAGAGAGAACAAAGGCTGAACCTGGTCTTAACTTCCAATGCCCAACCCCCATCCACGCCACTCCGCCAACCACCAGGATGCCCGGCATCAGAACATTCCAGGCATTCCCGTGATTGGCAGATAGCAGGTTGATTGACATGTCGGACCCCGCGAACACCGGGTACTGGTCAGTACAACACAACCACCTCCTAGCCTAGCACATAACACACAGCTGTCTGTGCGGGTCGCTACACAATCAACATTTGTCTAGTCCTTTTATGAAAACCTTTACAACTCACAATTTCAGGAAGATGGCTGTGATAGCTACATTTACATAGCTACATTTGCCACATTCAGAATTATGTCCCTGTAATTGAAGATTAGTTCCACTGTTTGCGATTCACCTGTGTCAATCGAAGAAATTAGATGAGGCCCTGAATTCAATGAAAAAAGGGAAATAACTTGGCCCAGATGAATTCTATAGGCAGTTTTGGGAGATACTAGAATGCCCTATTTTTAATATGTTTCAAGGTTTCATTGAAAATTGTAAAATAGTCTCCACTATGAAAAAGGGCCTTATTTCACTGATTCCGAAGCCTGACAAATACCCTTCTTTCATTGACAATTGGAAACCAATTACTTTATTAAATATTGATTACAAATGTATTGCTCTGGTTTATGACAAAATATGTATGAAGGGCCGTCATTTAAGCTCCACCTTTCGTTTTGTGTTCAGATGCAATTGACTCCGATGCTGTCATTTTAGTTTTGGACTTCTGTAAAACCTTTGACACATTCATTTCTCTTTCGGTCTCTTAAACATTTTGGTTTCGGAGAAAGTGTTTTCAAAGTCATTCACATGTTTTTTTACATAGATAAATAGTTATGTGATATTAAACCTTACTACTTCCAAAATATTCAGTATCAACAGAAGTGTACAACAGAGATGCCCAATTTCAGCCTTTTTATTCATTTTGGTAGTGGAACTTTATCTCTAGATATTCTTAATAATACAAATCTGCATGGCTTATCCATTTTTACATAGCAATCAAAATTTCCCAAATGGCTGATGATACGACTCTTTAAAAAAAATTTTTTAAGACAAAGACCAGGTCGTCCATACCCTTAATGCTATCACTGCATTCTCTATCACATCTGAATTCAAACTGAACATTTCTAAATGTGAAATCTTATGATTATATGACTCTGATGTAAAGAAATAGAAAATATTCCTGTAAAGGGCTGTGTTAAATATTTAGGAATACATCTACCAAAAAAGCACTTAGTCAGACATTAATTTCTCGCATTTTTTTAATTTTTTTTTAAGAAAACCAAGAATATATTTAATAATTGGCTACAAAGGGATCTTTCTATACTTGGGAGAGTGCTTCTGTCCAAGGCAGAGGGACTGTCTCGTTTTGTGTACGCCTCATTATCTTTATTTGTAAATCCCTCTACCTATAAAGACATCAGCAACACCTTTATTGACTTCATCTGGAAAATACATTTTACAAACTAAAAAAGTCAGTCCTCTCAAATAAAATATCTGAAGGAGGTCTGGAAGTGTTGGATTTTGTTGACATAAATAACACTTTCAAGAGCAATTGGTTGAAAATATGTTTGGTCAATACAGAATCAATTTGGTATTTAATTCTAAACGATGTGTTTAATAAGTTGGGAGGTATTCAGTTTGAACTGAAATGTAATTATATTCCTGAAATATTACCCGCTAAATTGGCTAGGTTTCACCAACAAGCTTTAATGTCCTGGAAAATATGTTTCCTGCACAATTTTTAACAACACAAAGCTCTTTTGTGGCATAATTCAGACATAACTGTAGAGAAGAAGTAATTGTTCTACCCTAGCTGGCATGAGAAGAAAGAATATTCACTTTGTTCTTGATGTTTTTGACAACAGGTGTAATATTCTTTCATGTTTCTTTCACATTTCAATTTATAATATTGAATGAGTTTCCAATACCTTTCAGAGAGTTTATTGCTGTGATCAAAACCATTCCCAGTGGTCTTACTACACGAATGAAAACTCATCTTAACTTTGGTGATGACCACAGAGCTTATCCAGAACTCAGTTTGGAAGGTGTGAGCTTGAGAAATCTTGTAACAAATACATAAGACACATTTTCCATTCACGGAACCAACTTATATCCATGTAATTCTATGTTGTCGAAATTTGTTGATATTGATGATATCTGCGTTTTCTGTGAAAAAGACAGTGAATATCTGACTCACTTGTTCTATGAGTGTAAATCTGTGATATATTTTTGGAAAAACCTTGCAGTGTACTTATTTACCTTTTTTAACACTACCCATGTTTTTAACATGAAGGATATAATATGTTACTATTGCAATGATAACAAGACCATTGAAATGATTGTGATTCTTTTTATTCTTGCTGCCAAATACTTTATACACAAACAAAAATTCCAGAATTCTATACCAAAATTACAAATATCTTGTTAAGACATTAGCCATAGTGAATAACAAAAAGAATAGCATCTTGCTGAATCATTACAATGATACTTTTTTCTGAGTGAATACAATTGCACTAGAATTGTCATAATTTTTAAATATTTTTTTAATATATATTTTGAATGTTATTTATATATATTTTTTGTTGTTGTATGTATTTAGTATTTTCTTGTTTATACCTGTGTTTTGTTTTGTTAGACATGTTTGATGTAGGGATGTAAGTTGATCATTTTGTATAATAATAAATATATACAGTACCAGTCAAAAGTTTGGACACACCTACTCATTCAAGGGTTTTTCTATATATTTTTTTTACAATTTTCTACATTGTAGAATAATAGGGAAGACATTAAACTATGAAATAACACGTGAAATCATGTAGTAACCAAAAGAAGTGTTAAACAAATAAAATATATATTATATGGGAGATTCAAAGTAGCCTTGATGACAGCTTTGAACACTTTTGGCATTCTCTCAACCAGCTTCACCTGAAATGCTTTTCTAACAGTCTTGAAGGAGTTCCCACATATGCCGAGGACCTGTTGGCTTCTTTTCCTTCACTTTGCTGTCCAACTCATCCCAAACCATCTCAACTGGGTTGAGGTCGGGTGATTGTGGAGGACAGGTCATCTGATGCAGCACTCCATCACTCTCCTTGGTCAAATAGCCCTAACACAGCCTGGAGGTGTGTTTTGGGTCATTGTCCTGTTGAAAAACAAATGATAGTCTCACTAAGCTCAAACCAGATGGGATGGCATATCACTGCAGAATGCTGTGCTAGCCATGCTGGTTAAGTGTGAATTGAATTCTAAAAAAAAATCACACAGTGTCACAAGCAAACCATCCTCACACCATCACACCTCCTCCTCCATGCTTCACGGTGGGAACCACAGATGTGGAGATCATCCATGCACCTACTCTGCATCTCACAAAGATGGAACCAAAAATCTCAGATTTGGACTCATCAGACCAAAGGACAGATTTCCACCGGTCTAATGTAAAAAAATATATATATTTTGATTTGTTTAACACTTTTTTGGTTACCACAGTTGAAGCCGGAAGTTTACATACACTTAGGTTGGAGTCATTAAAATGCATTTTTCAACCACTCCACAAATTTCTTGTTAACAAACTATAGTTTCGGCAAGTCGGTTAGGACATCTACATTGTGCATGACACAAGGAATTTTTCCAACAATTGTTTAGAGACAGATTATTTCACTTATCATTCACTGTATCACAATTCCAGTGGGTCAGACGTTTACATACACTAAGTTAACTGTGCCTTTAAACAGATTGGAAAATTCCAGAAAAGTACGTCATCAAATCAAATTTATTTATATAGCCCTTCGTACATCAGATGTTATCTCAAAGTGCTGTACAGAAACCCAGCCTAAAACCCCAAACAGCAAGCAATGCAGGTGTAGAAGCACAGTGGCTAGGAAAAACTCCCTAGAAAGGCAAAAACCTAGGAAGAAACCTAGAGAGGAACCAGGCTATGTGGGGTGGCCAGTCCTCTTCTGGCTGTGCCGGGTGGAGATTATAACAGAACATGGCCAAGATGTTCAAATGTTCATAAATGACCAACATGGTCAAATAATAATAATCACAGGCAGAACAGTTGAAACTGGAGCAGCAGCACGGCCAGGTGGACTGGGGACAGCAAGGAGTCATCATGTCAGGTATTCCTGAGGCATGGTCCTAGGGCTCAGGTCCTCCGAGAGAGAGAAAGAAAGAGAGAATTAGAGAGAGCATACTTAAATTCACACAGGACACCGGATAGGACAGGAGAAGTACTCCACATATAACAAACTGACCCTAGCCCCCCGACACAAACTACTGCAGCTGAGGCTGAGACAGGAGGGGTCAAGAGACACTGTGGCCCCATCCGATGACACCCCCGGACAGGGCCAAACAGGCTTAGACCCTTCTTGGCTTTAGACCCTTCTGATTCTGATTTCCAAAGGCCTGAAGGTACCACGTTCATTTGTGCAAACAATGGTACGTACGTATAAACACCATGGGACCACGCAGCCATCATACCGCTCAGGAAGGAGAGGTGTTCCGTCTCCTAGAGATTAACGTACTTTGGTGCGAAAAGTGCAAATCAATCCCAGAACAACAGCAAAGAACCTTGTGAAGATGCTGGAGGAAACAGGTACAAAAGTGTCTACATCCACAGTAAAACGAGTCCTATATCGACATAACCTGAAAGGCCGCTCAGCAAGGAAGAAGCCACTGCTCCAAAACCGCCATTAAAAAGAGCCAGACTACGGTTCGCAACTGCACATGGGGACAAATATTGTACTTTTTGGAGAAATGTCCTCTGGTCTGATGAGACAAAAATAGAACTGTTTGGCCATAATGACCATCGTTATGTTTGGAGGAAAAGGGGGAGGCTTGCAAGCCAAAGAACACCATCCCAACCTTGAAGCACGGGGGTGGCAGCATCATGTTGTGGTGTGCTTTGCTGCAGGAGGGACTGGTGCACTTCACAAAATAGATGGCGTCATGAGGATGGAAAATGATGTGGATATTTTGAAGCATCATCTCAAGACATCAGTCAAGAAGTTAAAGCTTGGTCGCAAATGGGTCTTCCAAATGTACAATGACCCCAAGCATACTTCCCAAGTGGTGGCAAAATGGCTTCAGGACAACAAAGTCAAGGTATTGGAGTGGCCATCACAAAGCCCTGACCTCAATCCTATAGAAGATTTGTGGGCAGAACTGAAAAAGCGTGTGCGAGCAAAGAGGCCTACAAACCTGACTCAGTTACACCAGCTCTGTCAGGAGGACTGGGCCAAAATTCCCCCAACGTATTGTGGGAAGCTTGTGGAAAGCTACCTGAAACATTTGACCCAAGTTAAACTATTTAAAGGCAATGCTGCCAAATACTAATTGAGTGTATGTAAACTTCTGACCCACTGGGAATGTGATGAAATAAAAGCTGAATTAAATCATTCTCTCTACTATTATTCTGACATTTCACATTCTTAAAATAAAGTGGTGATCCTAACTGACCTAAAACAGGGGATTTTTACTAGGATTAAATGTCAGGGATTGTTAAACTGAGTTTAAATATATTTAGCTAAGGTGAATGTAAACTTCTGACTTCAACTGTACATGATTCCATATGTGTTGTTACATAGTTTTTGAGGTCTTCACTATTATTCTACAATGTAGAAAACTGTAAAACAATAAAGAAAAACTCTGGAATGAGCAGGTGTGTCCAAACTTTTTACTGGTACTGTATATATAAATCATGCTGCATTCTCTTAACCCACATGTTCCCTCTTTGAGGAATGGGAACAGAGGAAGAAAATGTAAAATAGACAAATGTTGATTTAGAAATGTAATTTGCCTTTTATTTCCTAAATACAAAATAGATTCTGTGGTTATTCTTATTTCCAATGTGCTTGAATCAGGAGAGACTCGAATGCATCCTCTGCTCAGTTTAATACAGAGAGGCTTTCATCCCCCAAGTGTGGAGGTTCTGTCCTGGTCAGTCCTACAACCAAAGATAATGGGCGCATTTGAGCGGGTGAAATGTATGCAATCAGTCTGGTGTGTGTGTGTTTCAGCAAGTGAGAAAAAGTGTAAATGTATCTCACTGTGCAAATTCATGAGTGAGCTTGTGGCTTTGTATCATCCCCATTAAGATTGCCTGTAGCCTTGATTTCTGAGGCATAAGATTTTCTAATGTAACACAGTGGAACACCCCTATACCCCCTGGAGAGAAGGAGACAAGCAGAATGAAATGTCATCTTCTTTACTCTTTCAACTCTTTGAGTGAATCTTAAACATGCTGCAGGCAGCTTGGGGCTCTGGCTCTGGCTTCTGCTCATCTGCCTATCATTGTCGAGAAAAGCTGGTTTATACTGCCACCTAGTGAGAAGGATGAGACATTGCATTTACATGTTATTTATTACATACCTCAGCACTTATTCTCAAAGCGTAGAGCTTCCTACAATCTTTGAATCACCATCCAAGATGCATGGCCACAGACAAAAAAGCTTTTCATCATTAAGTCTGGAGGGTACTTTCACTGTCCTCTCCTCATTCTCTCGTCTTCACCACAGTTGGAGCCCCCCAGCAGAGACTTCTTAATGGACATGTTTGTTGTCATGTTGGGTTCGGTGAAATGAAAATATACAGCTAAGCCTAGAATAAAGGTGTCATTAAAACCTGAGAGAAAAACGTGCCCTGGAGGAACGGAAATGAATCTTCACACAGGAAAGAAGTGGCTGTTTTCCGATAGAGGGCGCTAGTATGGGTAATTTGGTAGTGGACGAGGGCAAATATTTTTCCTCCCACGTAAAACTACGGTCGGGGTGTGGACACTGGGGACGTAGACAATCTGCTTCAATCCCAATCTAGCTAACTCTTTCTGTGTAGTAATATATCCTGTTGAATCCATAGGGTAAGTTCAATTCAGTTGTCTTTTACGCTGATGTATATTCACACTTAGAAATCATAATATGTATTGGGTTTGTTTGCTATCGAGATTGCTAGCTTCAGGCGTCCGGTCTGAAGTCAAAGAAGAAGAAGAGGAGGAAAAACGGCTCCAACTGTTTTCCCTCTTTACGGGGCTTGATAATGTAACTAAGTATAAATGGTTGTTGAACAAAGTTAAGTACCTAGTGCAGTAACTAGCCACAGTATAACTTTGGACTGAAAACAGTAGCCTATTATCAGTATTCAAAACTGCTGCTAAGTAACGCTAACTATCAAACTAGCTCGAATGCCAGGTACTGTACTATAGTAGGAGTAGCGGGCCAGCTAACTTAGTATAACGTTAGTAGCTAGATATGTTGGGCTGCCTTTGGCCAATGATCCCTGATTGTTGCTGTTGTCAGTGTCTACAATGGTAGATACAGTATTTGTACTTTTTGTACATTATTTTTTTACACAATATTACACTTTGCTTCAACACAGTAATTTACACAGCACCGAGTTATATTTTAATTAATCTCAAATAAATCATTCGTCACTAACTACTAGGCTAACTACCTAAATGGCTATAGCTAACTAGCAATTGTATTTTGGGAAAGAACCCTAGCAAGAACATTTGCTCAAACTAACTGTCAGGTACTATAAATTAGCTAGTTTTATGCGATTAGCTAGTGAAATGTAATGTGGAATGCTTCCTGACAGCCACTGCTCATGCCATGGGTCTCATGGGCTATTTATCTGTGCATGTACGATAATATCCACCAATAGCACTAATATGACCATTGCTTGACTTTACAAATACATTAATCTATGAATTTCAAATCAGTCTAAACTAAACCCAAAATGAAAGTGTATGCAGTTTGTGTTCTAGCCCTGAGAAGCCTTCAGAAAATTGTTCAAACAGGGTTTTAAACTCAACTCCGAGTAGTGGATTACTGCAGTTTGTCAAGGTGTGAGTCACCAGGCATTAGGTCAGGGTATCCCAAACTCGGTAATCGTTTTGTTTTTTGCCCTAGCACAGTACACCGCTGATTCAACTAATCATCAAAGTTTTATCATTTGAATCAGCTGTGTAGTGTTGGGGTAATAACCAAAACGTGCACCCTGCTTTTGGGGAACACTGTATTAGGTAAATCACAAACAACTTGGCTTTACTGCACACCCAATGCAGTTGATTCAGAGTTTGACTGGATTGCTCAATGCCTGAGAGGTCTCCTGTTGCAGTGCAACTAGACAATCCTTGTGCTGCAGTGCTGTGAAACTAATGAGGACCCTGAAAGCCTGCTGTGACCTCGTCAAAGTTTTTAGTCTATAGATTACATTGGTTGGTAGTCGGAACAGTGTTCACTGTCATGTTTTAGAATGTATTTAAGAACTGTGAGGAATCTTTGTCTGTAGTTCTGTTCGTCGAGCATCATACTTCTCGTGTTTGTCTTTTCAGGATTGTGTCACTGGAACTCCAGTGTAGCTGAACGTCTCCTGTCGGTGTCCCTGACTGTAGCTGTTGTCTCCTTGCTAAGGGACGAATGCACTCCAGGCCACCCCTGAATTCCTTTAGCTGCCTCCCTTGTGTATCCCAGTCCCATCAACGTCTCTCAGAGTGTGAGTGTAAGTTAACAGAAGAAGCAGAGTGAGCCATCATGGATGATATTTTTACCCAGTGCCGGGAAGGCAACGCAGTAGCTGTTCGCCTATGGTTGGACAACACAGAGAATGACCTCAATCAGGGGTGAGTAACTTATCAGCACCTTTTTTTACATAAACATTTTTGTGTCAGATGTTGAATTGTACGTACAAGGATATTCATTCACCTGCTATCAGTATCAAGTCTCAGAATCATGCATGTAGGCAGGAGCTTGTGACGCGCTATCAGGAAGCCATGTCTCTATTGGACACACTCTTCGATGTTAAAATATGATATCACATCCAAATGTTGGACTGCTCAGTCATTATTCTATAGCGCAATACACAAATGATGCAGTTGCTTGGTGGAGTCATTCGATGGATTCAGATATTGGCAATTAATACTTTTACATCTGTTCTTTGCCAATCCCCTGTGATGTTATGACCCTTGAGTTGTGCATACAATTAGTTCCACACAGCTGAAATGGGGAAAACTTCCAGGAATGTACAGATAGCCACCACATCATCCCATGTACAATGAGAGGACATGGATGTGTATTGGTTTACTCGTACATCAAAAGCTGATGGGTAACATTGCTGGGTAATTGCGCTGTTATTGTCTTTCTTTTGATGTGGTTGTTGTCGAGGGTTGTTTGTTGCTGGACTCCTAGCCAGCCCGACTCCCCAACTCTGTGTGATTGTGACCTGAGATTTGAATCCACTTCTTTCTGAACATGTGACTTGGCTTGGAATGTGAACTTAAAATGAAGCCAAGGATGGCAAATGTCTTGGAAATGTGCACTGCTCTGAACATTTGTTTGGCTTGCCATTTATATCAGGTTACTGGGCAAAGACAGAGAGAAGAGAAGATAAAAAATAATGGGTGTTTCCTGCCTTAGCTTGTTTATGTGGCTGTTTTCATTTGACTCTATTGTAGACTGCAAAGCTATAGCCTTGCTCTAATGGTTGCATTTGGAGGTCCATTAGGCTGCGTTTACACAGGCAGCCCAATTCTAACTTTTTTTTTCTCGGTCATTTGACCAGTCAGATCAACTCAGAAAAATATCCCATGTGAAAAAATCTGATGTGATTGGTCAAGAGGCCAATTGGGGAAAAAATATCACAATTGGCTGTCTGTGTGAACACAGCCTTACAAAGCAGGCTACATCATGCGTCCTGGCCTCCTCTCCTGTATGTATCCTTGTCACAACTGCTGGATCTCAGACATTTCTGGAGGAAGGTGACTTAAAAGAAAATATACATTTTTTTTTAACCTCTTCTGTCCTATATTCAGGCCTGTTATCTCTGCATTCGGAACTATAGAGAGACACAATTGCTGCCCCCAGGGCAATGCTGTCTGAAGCTGTTTTTCTCAGTCTCATGCAGAGGCTTGATTGTTGTTGATTACCTTGCTTAGACATTACAGAGCACTATGCATAGATTTTATTTACCAGCGTTCATTGTTTCATTTTTAGTTTTGCGTTCATACTATTGTGTGTACTTCACTGTAAGTAGCCTATGGGATACACATGCATGGATCTATTGTATTTGTGTGAGTTTGCACGGCCAACCTAACACGTGTGACCCTTCTCCATTAGCCGATTGCCTGTCAAGTCCCACTTATCGGTTAGGTTGATGTATATTTTCCTACTGGGCCTTTCAGCCCCTGCAATAACTGTGATTACATGGGTTTTATAGCTGACTGTACAAACACCCACATCCACCCTGTTGAATCCCACCATATCCTATATATTCCTATCCCACACTTTCTCATTGATGGTTTAGTGAAGGTGATTGTGAGCTCTCTTCTCTGTGTGGATGCACAAACGTAAATCTGAGACAAGGACCGTAGTGGAATGCTGAATTCCCTTACAAGGAATAACACGCCAAAAATGAGCAAGAGAAAGGGGGAGGTGTAAACCAGGGAATTGTTGTGGGCTGGACGTAGGTTGCAAACGTGTGTTAGGCAGCGTGTAGACAGGCGGCCCATTTCTGTTCTGTTTTTTTCACTAGTTGGTCTTTTGACCAATCAGATCAGCTTTGAAAAATATCTGATGTGATTGGTCAAAAGACCAATTAGTGGAAAAAAGATCAGAACTCGGCTGCCTGGGCAAACGCAGCCTTAGTGTGTGCAAGGATTTTTCTGCCATTGAAATACAAACAGTTTTTTTAAATTTTTTTATGTATATTTATTAAAAATACATTTCCGGGACGGTAAAATGCTTTCTGTGCAAACGTAAATGACAAAACATATATACAGTATGTAGAAAAGATGATGGACCTATATATTTCTTTGAATAATCTTTGAGAACTAACAATTGCTAAAATAGAAGCTAGACAGTCACCTGACTTTAGCATTATCGTATTTTTTATCCATGGCAAACTGCATGAAATTGCAGTAAATTTGTTTTTAAAAGGCAAACAATTATCTCTGCTCCATGAAGACATTTGTAGAGTAGCTGCAAATTGGTTTTAAAATGGCAAGATTTCTCTACACTGCCAAGATGTGGGCCTCAAATGTTATCTTAAGCCCCTAAGGTCGATGTTCACGCCCCCGCAGAAGTCTTAATTACCGTAATAAAACGACTCGTCTGAAGGTCCCTGGTACCAGCTGAAAAAATGAATGGAAGTACATATGGAGACCTTTTAGTGGCAAAAATAAAGGGTTAAATACACATGAAATAAATGGAAAGGTTTCCTGATCTTTCCTGTCTCAGATCTAGGACAGATACTTCAGAACACACTACCTTTAGATTTTGTTGGGGGACAATCTGTTCCATGTTGTGAATCTGTTATTCAATGCGTTTGTATGGCAGTAAAGCAAACACAATGTTTTTCACTTTTTTATATATTTTTTATATACTTCAAGGTATCTTAATTGAATATCAAATTGAAAGCTTATCCCTGGTTTGCCCTTGTTAAAACAATTCCATATAACGTAGTTGATGTTGGTTAATAAATCTATTTGTGCATAAAGCTCTTTCCACCGCCTTTTTTTGCATGATGAGATTTACAGACACAAAATGATCCCTCCATGTCGAACGAACAAATTCTGTCGCCATTTATAAAATTGTACCGACACTTCCTATTTCCATCACAGATATTGTTTTTTCTTTTATACGGAATTACTTGACTATGGATGAAACGTAGTTTGAGTTTTTGCAGAAGGAATGCACAGGCAGAGCCATAACACCTTCCTCTCAATCATTCTTCTGTTTCCTGTACTCCTCTCCCAGTGGTATTAGATGGTGCCACTCATTTCCCCTTGACATTTCCTCACGATGGACCAGCTAATTACAAACGTACGCAAATGAGTGACACTTTAAAAAAATGCAGCATAAGGCTATTTCTTGAATTTGAATCTTTCATTTAGGCCAACTCTACCATACTACTTTATTTTCTCTTATACCCATCTCTGATTTTAACTGAAACTGTAATTGAACATTTGAGAAAATTCCTACACTGAAGATTGAGGCTCTTAAAGATAATATTGGCTACGTTTACACAGGCAGCCCAATTCCTATCTTTTGACCAATTATTGGCAAAAGAGCTGATCAATTTGGCAAAAGACCAGAAAGAGCTGCCTGTGTAAACGCAGGTTTTTCAGACGGTCAGTGTATTTGGTCCACTTAGCATAGAAAAAGCCGACACCAGAACATTACAAATGCGACTCCCCACTCTTGAAAATACCTTGTTTGTGTTGTGGACTGTTCCAGAAAACTGTCGGGTGGCAAAGGAGTGTGAACCATGGCTGGAGGCGTAGTATAGTCAAAGCACATTCAAGAAGTATAATTCATGTTAAGGATTCTTGCTTTAATTTCTTCTCTAGTCTAGCTGACTACTTCTGTAGATTTCTGCTGTGGGTGAAAAGCTGTCATTAGGCCTATATTAGAGGTCAACCGATTATAATTTTTCAACGCTGATACCGATTATTGGAGGACCAAAAAAGCCGATACCGATGTAATCGGCCAATAGAAAAATACTGAATGAACACTTATTTTAACTTAATATAATACATCAATAAAATAAATTTAGCCTCAAGTAAATAATGAAACATGTTCAATTTGGGTTAAATAATGCAAGAACAAAGTGTTGGAGAAGAAAGTAAAAGTGCAATATGTTCCATGTAAAATATGTGCCATGTAAGAAAGCTAACGTTTCAGTTCCTTGCTCAAGAACATGAGAACATATGAAAGCTGGTGGTTCCTTTTAACATGAGTCTTCAATATTCCCAGGTAAGAAGTTTTAGGTTGTAGTTATTATAGGAATTATAGGACTGGGCTCGAACCAGCAACACAAAACAACATCCACCATCGAAGCAGCGGTTACCCATGCAGAGCAAGGGGAACAACTACTAGAAGGCTCAAAGCGAGTGACATTTGAAACGCTATTAGTGCGCGCTAACTAGCTAGCCATTTCACTTCGGTTACACCAGCCTCATCTCGGGAGTTGATAGGCTTGAAGTCATAAACAGTGCAATGCTTGACGCACAACGAAGAGCTGCTGGCAAAACGCCTGAAAGTGCTGTTTGAATGAATGTTTACAGGCCTGCTTCTGCCTACCATCGCTCAGTCAGATACTTAGATAATTGTATACTTAGTCAGATTATATGCAACGCAGGACACGCTAGATAATATCTAGTAATATCATCAACCATGTGTAGTTAACTAGTGATTATGATTGATTGCTTTTTACAAGATAAGTTTAATGCTAGCTAGCAACTTACCTTGGCTTACTGCATTCGCGTAACAGGCAGTCTCCTTGTGGAGTGCAACGAGAGAAAGACGGGTCGTTATTGCGTTGGACTAGTTAACTGTAAGATTGGATCCCCGAGCTGACAAGGTGAAAATATGATGTTCTGCCCCTGAACAAGGCGGTTAACCCACCGTTCCTAGGCCGTCATTGAAAATAAGAATGTGTTCTTAATTGACTTGCCTAGTTAAATAAAGGTATATTTATAAATATAGTATATATATATATACTTGAGGCTATATTTTTTTAAATCTGTAAATCGGCACCCCAAAATACCGATTTACGATTGTTATGAATACTTGATATCGGCCATTCCGATTAATCGGTCGACCTCCAGTCTATATTCAGTGCTGTGATATACCATGGTAATGAGTTAGAGGCTCCTTGTTTGGTGAGGAGGCAGGGTGGGTTGTGTATGGTCATGGAGAATGCTGTTTATATTTAATTCCCCAGGGGAGGTTGGTAAATATTGTTCACCCGCCTAGCCCCTGACTGGGCAGATCACATAGTGGTCTTGGAGGGTCACCAACCTAACGTTACGTCTGTGTGAGAGGGGCTGGCCCGGGACTGGGGTGTGAACTGTAGAGCCAGCTGTATACTCTTGGCCTTCCCAGCTCCCACTGGAGCCAGCTGCAACCAATCCTACTGTAGGCTACAGTCAGACACGAAACAAGTATGAGATTTCTCAAATCAAGGTCATACCTCTTTAATTGGTAGCTTGACTCTCCTTTCTGTGGCTGTGTGGATGACTTGTTTCTTGTGTGCAAATAGACTAGTGTGAAAGAGTAAATCCGTATCAGCCTATTGATGTGAGTCATATGATCTCACAGTGAGCTCAGCATAGAGACAGACAGGGTGTAGATGGGGCTCTTCAGTCTACAAATCTGAGCCCTGTTGGCAGGTGGAACTGCCTGAAATAACCCCACCCAGGGGGTTGGGAGGGGGGGCAGGCAGGAGAAAGCACCTCTGAAGCCCCCTGGCCTGGGCAACCTTGCTGGGAAAGGTTGGAGACACCCCCACTCCTGGCTCCACTGACTGATTCATTGGCCTGGGTCAGAGCCCTGCACAGGCATGAATTTTAATCCCGAACCATGCCCGCGATGTTCCAGCCCTACACTACCCAAGCCAGATCGCTTCTGCCAAATTTAAGGCCCTGGCCGAAATCAGAAATAACTTCCTTTTAGTAAATCCGTTAGCTTCTCCTCTCTGCATGCACTCTGCATATTGCGGCTCTGAGTATCCATAGCAACGGCTCTGCTTGGGCTGCTCTGCTCAACGAAGAGACCTTAGAGGGCAGTTAGCTACTTTGTCACTCAACTCAGACAACTAAACAAGCATTTTCTGTGAAATAATATCTCCTGCAGTGGTGTAGTGGAGGGTATACGCTGTATACCCACGTATTCTTCAATTGACATTGAGAATACTCACTACTTAATCCCCACACACCGTAACAATTAAGACTGATGGAATCAATCAGAATGTTTATCTTAAAATGTTAATGGTTCTTAACATTTTAGGCATAGAAATGGGCACACGGCGGTAGGTCTACGCCAGTAGATGCTCCTCGAAGGAGGAAGGGTGAATAAAAATAAATAAATTGTGAAACATTTTAAAATGGATCCTTTTTAGATAACTACTAAATATATTCATGTCACCAAATAATAGATAAAACTATTTTGCAATGAGGCTACTGTAGACCTTCAACAGCACTGTAGGGTAGCACCATGGTGTAGCCGGAGGACTGCTAGCTTCCATCCTCCTCTGGGTACATTGATTTCAATACAAAACCTAGGAGGTTCATGGTTCTCACCCCTTCCATAGACTTACACCGAAATAATGACAACTTCTGGAGGATGTCCTCGAACCCTTCAGAGCTCTTGCAGCATGAACTGACATGTTGTCCACCTAATCAAAGGATCTGAGAATGAACCTAGTACTGAAAGCATAAGCTACAGCTAGCTAGAACTGCAGTTCATTAAATGTGGTGAGTAATTGACTCTGAGAGATGAATACAATAGTTGAACAGTTTTTAAAAATGAATTTCTTCCAAAATGAAGGAGAAGCAAGAGATTTCATCTTTTTTTCCAGTTTCACTTACTTAGCTAGCAAATGCAGCTAGCTAGTTTAGCTTACTCAAACACCTGACTCAAACACCTTACTCAAACAGAGGGATGCTATGTTAGCTAGCTGGCTATGACTATCCAACACAACACTGGAACTCTTCCAAATCATGGTACGTTTTTGGTTTTACTAATTTATTACCGGCGGTGTAAGTGCTAAACGCTTACTGACTGTACTCTGCAATAGAGGTCGACCGATTTCAATACCGACTATTGGAGGACCAAAAAAGCCAATACCGATTAATCGGCCGATTTGATAAAAAATTAAACTATTTGTAATAATGACAATTACAACAATACTGAATTAACACTTATTTTAACTTAATATAAAACATCAATAAAATCAATTTAGCCTCAAATAAATAATGAAACATGTTCAATTTGGTTTAAATAATGCAAAAACAAAGTGTTGGAGAAGAAAGTAATATGTGCCATGTAAAAAAGCTAACGTTTAAGTTCCTTGCTCAGAACATGAGAACATATGAAAGTTGATGGTTCCTTTTAACATAACTTCAATATTCCAAGGTAAGAAGTTTTAGGTTGTAGTTAATATAGTATTTATAGGACTATTTCTCTCAATACCATTTGTATTTCATATTCCGTTTATTATTTCAGTGAAATACGGAACCGTTCGGTATTTTATCTAACGGGTGGCATCCCTAAGTCTAAATATTGCTGTTACATTCCACAACCTTCAATGTCATAATTATGTAAAATTCTGGGAAATTAGTTCGCAATGAGCCAGGCAGCCCAAACTGTTGCATATACCCTGACTCTGCGTGCAATGAACGCAAGAGAAATTACACAATTTCACATGGTTAATATTGCCTGCTAAACTGGATCAGTAGTTATAACTAGTGATTATGATTGTTTCTTATAAGACAAGTTTAATGCTAGCTAGCAATTTACCTTGGCTTCTACTACATTCGTTGCAAGATTGGAACCCCTGAGCTGACAAGGTGAAAATCTGTCGTTCTGCCCCTGAACAAGACAGTTAACCCACAGTTCCTAGGCAGTCATTGAAAATAAGAATGTGTTCTTAACTGACTTGCCTAGTTAAATGAAAGGTATAATGTGTTTTTATTTTTTTATAATCGGAAATCGGCGCCCAAAAATACCGATTTCCGGTTGTTGTGAACTTGAAATCGGCCCTAATTAATCATTCGACCTCTACTCTGTAACATTACTGTGTGTTTGTAGCAGGTTCGTTCTATTGTAACACGTTAGTTCTATTAGCTATGTTGACCTTAGGTAATATGGTGTCAACGATGTAAGTTGTATGTAGCAGCTAGGATATGGTTTAGAGGTCGACCGATTAAACGGAATGGCAGATTAATTCGGGCCGATTTCAAGTTTTCATAACAATTGGAAATAGGTATTTTCGGCAATTTTTTTTTTTTTACATTTATTTTTACAAGTCCGTTAAGAACACATTCTTATTTTCAATGACTGCCTGGTAACGGTGAGTTAACTGCCTTGTTCAGGGGCAGAATGACATTTTCACCTTGTCAGCTCAGGGATTCAATCTTGCAACCCTACGGTTAACTAGTCCAATGCTCTAACCACCTGCCTCATGAGGAACCTGCTTGTTACGCGAATGCAGTAAGCCAAGGTAAGTTGCTAGCTAGCATTAAACTTCTCTTATAAAAAAAACAATCAATCATAATCACTAGTTAACGACACATGGTTGACGATATTACTAGATATCTAGCGTGTCCTGTGTTGCATATAATCGATGCGATGCGCTTTCGCTAAAAAGGACTGTCATTGCTCCAACGTGTACCTAGCCATCAACATCAATGCCTTTCTTAAAATCAATACAACGAAGTATATATTTTTAAACCGTCATATTTAGCTAAAAGAAATCCAGGTTAGCAGGCAATATTAACCAGGTCAAATTGTGTCACTTCTCTTGCGTTCATTGCACGCAGAGCCAGGGTATATGCAACAGTTTGGGCTCATTGCAAACTAATTTGCCAGAATTTTACGTAATTATGACATTGAAGGTTGTGGAATGTAACAGCAATATTTAGCCTTAGGGATGCCATCCGTTAGATAAAATACGGAACGGTTCCATATTTCACTGAAACAATAAACGTTTTGTTTTCGAAATGATAGTTTCCGGATTTGACCATATTAATGACCTAAGGCTCATATTTCTGTGTGTTATGTTATAATTAAGTATATGATTTGATAGAGCAGTCTGACTGAGCGATGGTAGGCACCAGCAGGCTCGTAAGCATTCATTCAAACAGCACTTTTGTGCGTTTTGTCAGCAGCTCTTCGCAATGCTTCAAGCAATAGTCCAAGGTATATGAAATACAAATGGTATAGGGAGAAAATCATAATTCCTACAATAACTACAACCTAAAACTTCTTACTTGGGAATATTGAAGACTCATGTTAAAAGGAACCACCAGCTTTCTGATGTTCTGAGCAAGGAACTTAAACGTTAGCTTTCTTCCATGGCACATATTGCACTTTAAAGTAATTCTCCAACACTTTGTTTTTGCATTATTTAAACCAAATTGAACATGTTTATTTATTTGAGGCTAAATTGATTTTATTGATGTATTATACTAAGTTAAAATAAGTGTTCATTCAGTGTTTGTAATTGTCATAATTACAAAAAAATAAAAAACTTAATTGGCCTATTAATCGGTATCGGCTTTGGTTGGTCCTCCAACAATCGGTATCGGCGTTGAAAAATCATAATCGGTCGACCTCATATGGTTAGGCTTGGAATTTTTATTTTTTATTTTTTTGGCCTGGTAACACAACTGATGTGTTGTGCATTTGATGTCCACAAACGAAGGGAAAGGGTCATAAGAGGAGAGCACATAGATGCAAGAAGGAATACAACGTGGCTGCTATGAAAGTGAACTGTGTTTACGTGTGCTCAAGGGTGTATTCATTCTGCTGATTCTGTTGGGGAAATAAAAAAATAAAAAAATCTTAAATGGAAGTGAATGAAATGGTGTTAAACATTTCTGAATTTGTATAATAGAAACTCTTATGCAGCTGTTTGGACTAATGATTACACCCTAGATCAGCTAGATACAGGCAAGAGTGTGCGAGGCGTTATTGAATGTGTCACTGTCTGTCCATGTGTCACCTCAATCTTCTCTCGACCTGTGCACCTAGTAAACTCTCATTCATAGTCTAGGCTGTAGCTACCTCATGATGGGTATAAGGAAAATTAGAGTATCATGTAGTAGCCTAAACCTACTGCTGTTAAATTGAACTGGGTGAATGGAATATGAATGACAGTCATCCAATATGCTGTAATAGAAATAAGGCCATGCTCATGAAGAGAGAGAGAAATAATCGTCCTCCCTCAACTTAAACGGCACAATCCGCCACTGGTATACGTGTGAAAGTTCCAAAATGCAATTTGTGGGAAAAGACCATTCTAAAATGCGCATTGTTTATGTGAGCAGTTTCATGGACAGAGATGGAAATATCTGTTAGAAATTTAGAGGAGAGCTCTTATGATGGAACACTAGGAATAATGACTTTGGCTTCTAGACAAAGCATTTAGAAAACCAATAGAACAAGAGAATGCATATGAGGAATCCTTTATCAAATTATTGCCTCCATGTTTCTATGGTGGGATTTGGGCAATAGGGTACTTTGAAGCAAGAACCTGTTGCGATGAGCAATCCCGTATCCGGGATCCTATTTATAGCCTCAAGCTCATTACCATAACGCAACGTTAACTATTCATGAAAATCGCAAATGAAATAAATATATTTGCCCTCAAGCTTAGCCTTTTGTTAACAACACTGTCATCTCAGATTTTCAAAATATACTTTTGAACCATAGCTAAACAAGCATTTGTGTAAGAGTATTGATAGCCTAGCATAGCATTAAGCCTAGCATTCAGCATGCAACATTTTCACAAAAACAAGAAAAGCATTCAAATAAAATCATTTACCTTTGAAGAACTTCGGATGTTTTCATTGAGGAGACTCTCAGTTAGATAGCAAACGTTCAGTTTTTCCAAAAATATTATTTGTGTAGGAGAAATCGCTCTGTTTTGTTCATCACGTTTGGCTGAGAAAAAAACAGAAAATTAAGTCATTACAACAAACTTTTTTCCAAATGAACTCCATAATATCGACAGAAACATGGCAAACGTTGTTTTAGAATCAATCCGCAAGGTGTTTTTCACATATCTATCGATGATAAATCATTCGTGGCAGTTTGGTTTCTCCTCTGGAGAAAATGGAACTCGCATGGACCTGGAGATTACGCAATAATTTTGACAGAGGACACCGGGCGGACACCTGGTAAATGTAGTCTCTTATGGTCAATCTTCCAATGATATGCCTACAAATACGTCACAATGCTGCAGACACCTTGGGGAAATGACAGAAAGTGCAGGCTCATTCCTGGCGCATTCACAGCCATATCAGGAGACATTGGAACACAGGGCATTCAAAGTCTGGCCCATTTCCTGTATGAAATTTCATCTTGGTTTCGCCTGTAGCATTAGTTCTGGGGCACTCACAGATAATATCTTTGCAGTTTTGGAAACGTCAGAGTTTTTTCTTTCCAAAGCTGTCAATTACATGCATAGTCATTACATGCATAGTCGAGCATCTTTTCGTGACAAAATATCTTGTTTAAAACGGGAACGTTTTTTTATCCAAAAATTAAAAGAGCGCCCCCTATCTCGAAGAAGTTAAGACATGCCTCATATCAAGTGAAACGTCCAGATTTCAAACAATTAAGGAACAGTAAAAATATAGCAATGCTAATGATGGGCCTAACAGTCTTCTGGTAGAGGGGAAGGCTTTCCGAAAAACCTCAATTAAATGTTAACTAGCTACAAAGACGCCATGATTATTTGCGTCAATCCAGTGGCCATTTGTTTAGCAACCTCCATCTCATGTGCTTCCGGTTACTAGACCAACGCTCTAACCACTAGGCTACCCATTAACCAAACAACAGTTCTAGGTGCCTGTGCACTAGAATTAAAGGGTAACTAACTACAGACCTCAAGTGTTGTTGTGGTTTAAGCATTGTTATGGACTTCGACAACAATTAATGTTTTTTTTCTATTAAAAAAAAGTGACTGGGGAAAAAAAGAAGAAAAAATGTCTGGCTCATTTGACACTCTTTTTACAGCTTTGGTTGTCCTTACTGTGAAAGACCAATATTTGATTGATCATTTTAGGTCATTCAGAGGGTATGTCACTGTTTCACATTACATTTTTCACGGGGGTTATCTTTGCCTGGTGGGCAATTTGGGAAATGTTTTGCTAAATTTGATTATACCCATTTCTCCAAGCACCACTACACCACTGCTTTCTTTAGTGACCAACTGAGGGGTTGATAGGTCGCTTTAAATGGCCTGTATTTACTATGGCCGCACAATTAATCAAATTCACATTGAAATCGTAATATTGACGCTCAATATCCATATCGCATGCAATATTTTGAAATACAAGTCATTACATTTCTTTGATTCCAACAGTTCATCTAAGTGGTTTGCTTCATATTGTGTGTCAAATCGCAATATTTGGTGAAAACAAATGGCAATTAGATTTTTTGGGGCCCATATTGTACAGCCATAGTATTCATCCTGAATGAACTCTGCTGGGATCATTGATTTACAATTACTGTCCTACTTGATATCATTGTCTGCTGGAGTGTTTTTTTAAATTTATTTTTTACCTTTATTTAACCAGGCAAGTCAGTTAAGAACAAATTCTTATTTTCAATGATGGCCTAGGAACAGTGGGTTAACTGCATGTTCAGGGGCAGAACGACAGATGTGTACCTTGTCAGCTCGGGGGTTTGAACTTGCAACCTTCCGGTTACTAGACCAACGCTCTAACCACTAGGCTACCCTGCCGCCCCACAGAGGAGGGCTCTGTCTGCCCCCACTGCCTCACTACTATACGCCAGCCAGCTCTGTCTGCCCCCACTGCCGTATGAGTACATTGGGCTAAATCTGTTCTGAGCACATCTACAGGTCATCCACCCAGGTTTCTGGATGGTGTGTGTTAGGGGAGGCAGGGTCTCTGTGGGCCTCATTGATGCTGTTTTCCCTGGAACACTGTCTCCTCTGTGTGTTGTTGTGGAAGTGGAGGGTTAGAACTCCATAAAGGGGGCTGTTTTCATCACAATACCCCCTCAGTTCTCAACTTCCAGATCTAAACATTCAGCACTTTTCTCTCACTGTTGTGTTTCTAGAAAGTGCAGCATGATTTAATTTATACACAGAGCGTCACACATCTTGGCACAAATCATAAGCACACCAGAGCCCTATGGAATTCTTCTGACATTCAGGAATAAGTGGAGAATGGAAAATTTCATCGCCAAATTCCTCTCCATTTGTTGACAGGCTGTGTGAGAGAGAGAGAGCGAGAGAGAGAGAAGGAAAGAGGGAGGGAGCTAGTGGTAGAAGGGAGGGTAGTGGAGAAGTTTTGGCGTGTGCGGGAACAATCTGGAGGGGGGGCTGAGGTGATGAAGGCCAGTGACAGGATAAAGCAGCAGAGGCCCGAGAAATGCAGCATGACATAACACATAGCAGCTGGGGAGTCGTGTGTGTGTGTGTGTGTGTGTGTGTGTGTGTGTGTGCGCCCCTGGTGAAGGAAGTCTCCCCGACCCTTATAAGGCCTGCAGAGAATGCTTGTCCTGTTGTTCTTTTAGTCCCCCTTTAGTGACTGCCTCACTACTATACACCAGCCAGCCAGCTCTGTCTGTCCCCACTGCCTCACTACTATACACTAGCCAGCCAGCTCTGTCTGTCCCCACTGCCTCACTACTATACACCAGCCAGCCAGCTCTGTCTGTCCCCACTGCCTCACTACTATACACCAGCCAGCCAGCTCTGTCTGTCCCCACTGCCTCACTACTATACACCAGCCAGCCAGCTCTGTCTGTCCCCACTGCCTCACTACTATACACCAGCCAGCCAGCTCTGTCTGTCCCCACTGCCTCACTACTATACACCAGTCAGCCAGCTCTGTCTGTCCCCACTGCCTCACTACTATACACCAGCCAGCCAGCTCTGTCTGTCCCCACTGCCTCACTACTATACACCAGCCAGCCAGCTCTGTCTGTCCCCACTGCCTCACTACTATACGCCAGCCAGCTCTGTCTGTCCCCACTGCCTCACTACTATACACCAGCCGCCAGCCAGCTCTCTGTCCCCACTGCCTCACTACTATACGCCAGCCAGCTCTGTCTGTCCCCACTGCCTCACTACTATACGCCAGCCAGCCAGCTCTGTCTGTCCCCACTGCCTCACTACTATACACCAGCCAGCTCTGTCTGTCCCCACTGCCTCACTACTATACGCCAGCCAGCTCTGTCTGTCCCTACTGCCTCACTACTATACACCAGCCAGCCAGCTCTCTGTCCCCACTGCCTCACTACTATACACCAGCCAGCCAGCTCTGTCTGTCCCCACTGCCTCACTACTATACACCAGCCAGCCAGCTCTCTGTCCCCACTGCCTCACTACTATACACCAGCCAGCCAGCTCTCTGTCCCCACTGCCTCACTACTATACGCCAGCCAGCTCTGTCTGTCCCCACTGCCTCACTACTATACGCCAGCCAGCCAGCTCTGTCTGTCCCCACTGCCTCACTACTATACGCCAGCCAGCTCTGTCTGTCCCCACTGCCTCACTACTATACGCCAGCCAGCTCTGTCTATCCCCACTGCCTCACTACTATACGCCAGCCAGCTCTGTCTGTCCCCACTGCCTCACTACTATACGCCAGCCAGCCAGCTCTGTCCGTCCCCACTGCCTCACTACTATACGCCAGCCAGCCAGCTCTGTCTGTCCCCACTGCCTCACTACTATACGCCAGCCAGCCAGCTCTGTCTGTCCCCACTGCCTCACTACTATACACCAGCCAGCCAGCTCTGTCTGTCCCCACTGCCTCACTACTATACACCAGCCAGCCAGCTCTGTCTGTCCCCACTGCCTCACTACTATACACCAGCCAGCCAGCTCTGTCTGTCCCCACTGCCTCACTACTATACACCAGCCAGCCAGCTCTGTCTGTCCCCACTGCCTCACTACTATACACCAGCCAGCCAGCTCTGTCTGTCCCCACTGCCTCACTACTATACACCAGCCAGCCAGCTCTGTCTGTCCCCACTGCCTCACTACTATACACCAGCCAGCTCTGTCTGTCCCCACTGCCTCACTACTATACGCCAGCCAGCCAGCTCTGTCTGTCCCCACTGCCTCACTACTATACGCCAGCCAGCTCTGTCTGTCCCCACTGCCTCACTACTATACGCCAGCCAGCTCTGTCTGTCCCTACTGCCTCACTACTATACACCAGCCAGCCAGCTCTCTGTCCCCACTGCCTCACTACTATACACCAGCCAGCCAGCTCTGTCTGTCCCCACTGCCTCACTACTATACACCAGCCAGCCAGCTCTCTGTCCCCACTGCCTCACTACTATACGCCAGCCAGCTCTGTCTGTCCCCACTGCCTCACTACTATACGCCAGCCAGCTCTGTCTGTCCCCACTGCCTCACTACTATACACCAGCCAGCCAGCTCTGTCTGTCCCCACTGCCTCACTACTATACGCCAGCCAGCCAGCTCTGTCTGTCCCCACTGCCTCACTACTATACGCCAGCCAGCTCTGTCTGTCCCCACTGCCTCACTACTATACGCCAGCCAGCCAGCTCTGTCTGTCCCCACTGCCTCACTACTATACGCCAGCCAGCCAGCTCTGTCCGTCCCCACTGCCTCACTACTATACGCCAGCCAGCCAGCTCTGTCTGTCCCCACTGCCTCACTACTATACGCCAGCCAGCCAGCTCTCTGTCCCCACTGCCTCACTACTATACACCAGCCAGCTCTGTCTGTCCCCACTGCCTCACTACTATACGCCAGCTCTGTCTGTCCCCACTGCCTCACTACTATACGCCAGCCAGCCAGCTCTCTGTCCCCACTGCCTCACTACTATACACCAGCCAGCCAGCTCTCTGTCCCCACTGCCTCACTACTATACACCAGCCAGCTCTGTCTGTCCCCACTGCCTCACTACTATACACCAGCCAGCCAGCTCTGTCTGTCCCCACTGCCTCACTACTATACACCAGCCAGCCAGCTCTGTCTGTCCCCACTGCCTCACTACTATACGCCAGCCAGCCAGCTCTGTCTGTCCCCACTGCCTCACTACTAAACACCAGCCAGCCATCTCTGTCTGTCCCCACTGCCTCACTACTATACGCCAGCCAGCTCTGTCTGTCCCCACTGCCTCACTACTATACGCCAGCCAGCCAGCTCTGTCTGTCCCCACTGCCTCACTACTATACACCAGCCAGCTCTGTCTGTCCCCACTGCCTCACTACTATACACCAGCCAGCCAGCTCTGTCTGTCCCCACTGCCTCACTACTATACACCAGCCAGCCAGCTCTCTGTCCCCACTGCCTCACTACTATACACCAGCCAGCCAGCTCTGTCTGTCCCCACTACCTCACTACTAAACACCAGCCAGCCAGCTCTCTGTCCCCACTGCCTCACTACTATACACCAGCCAGCCAGCTCTGTCTGTCCCCACTGCCTCACTACTATACACCAGCCAGCCAGCCAGCTCTGTCTGTCCCCACTGCCTCACTGCTATACGCCAGCCCGCTCTGTCTGTCCCCACTGCCTCACTACTATACACCAGCCAGCCAGCTCTCTGTCCCCACTGCCTCACTACTATACACCAGCCAGCCAGCTCTCTGTCCCCACTGCCTCACTACTATACACCAGCCAGCCAGCCAGCTCTGTCTGTCCCCACTGCCTCACTGCTATACGCCAGCCCGCTCTGTCTGTCCCCACTGCCTCACTACTATACGCCAGCCAGCCAGCTCTGTCTGTCCCCACTGCCTCACTACTATACGCCAGCCAGCCAGCTCTGTCTGTCCCCACTGCCTCACTACTATACGCCAGCCAGCTCTCTGTCCCCACTGCCTCACTACTATACGCCAGCCAGCCAGCTCTGTCTGTCCCCACTGCCTCACTACTATACGCCAGCCAGCCAGCTCTGTCTGTCCCCACTGCCTCACTACTATACGCCAGCCCGCCAGCTCTGTCTGCCCCCACTGCCTCACTACTATACACCAGCCAGCTCTGTCTGTCCCCACTGCCTCACTACTATACACCAGCCAGCCAGCTCTGTCTGCCCCCACTGCCTCACTACTATACACCAGCCAGCCAGCTCTGTCTGCCCCCACTGCCTCACTACTATACGCCAGCCAGCTCTGTCTGTCCCCACTGCCTCACTACTATACACCAGCCAGCCAGCTCTGTCCGTCCCCACTGCCTCACTACTATACACCAGCCAGCCAGCTCTGTCTGTCCCCACTGCCTCACTACTATACACCAGCCAGCCAGCTCTTTGTCCCCACTGCCTCACTACTATACACCAGCCAGCCAGCTCTGTCTGTCCCCACTGCCTCACTACTATACACCAGCCAGCCAGCTCTGTCTGTCCCCACTGCCTCACTACTATACACCAGCCAGCCAGCTCTCTGTCCCCACTGCCTCACTACTATACACCAGCCAGCCCGCTCTGTCTGTCCCCACTGCCTCACTACTATACGCCAGCCAGCCAGCTCTGTCTTTCCCCACTGCCTCACTACTATACGCCAGCCAGCTCTGTCTGTCCCCACCGCCTCACTACTATACGCCAGCCAGCTCTGTCTGTCCCCACTGCCTCCCTACTATACGCCAGCCAGCCAGCTCTGTCTGTCCCCACTGCCTCACTACTATACACCAGCCAGCTCTGTCTGTCCCCACTGCCTCACTACTATACGCCAGCCAGCTCTGTCTGTCCCTACTGCCTCACTACTATACACCAGCCAGCCAGCTCTCTGTCCCCACTGCCTCACTACTATACACCAGCCAGCCAGCTCTGTCTGTCCCCACTGCCTCACTACTATACACCAGCCAGCCAGCTCTCTGTCCCCACTGCCTCACTACTATACACCAGCCAGCCAGCTCTCTGTCCCCACTGCCTCACTACTATACACCAGCCAGCCAGCTCTGTCTGTCCCCACTGCCTCACTACTATACGCCAGCCAGCCAGCTCTGTCTGTCCCCACTGCCTCACTACTATACGCCAGCCAGCCAGCTCTGTCTGTCCCCACTGCCTCACTACTATACGCCAGCCAGCTCTGTCTATCCCCACTGCCTCACTACTATACGCCAGCCAGCTCTGTCTGTCCCCACTGCCTCACTACTATACGCCAGCCAGCCAGCTCTGTCCGTCCCCACTGCCTCACTACTATACGCCAGCCAGCCAGCTCTGTCTGTCCCCACTGCCTCACTACTATACGCCAGCCAGCTCTGTCTGTCCCCACTGCCTCACTACTATACACCAGCCAGCCAGCTCTGTCTGTCCCCACTGCCTCACTACTATACACCAGCCAGCCAGCTCTGTCTGTCCCCACTGCCTCACTACTATACACCAGCCAGCCAGCTCTGTCTGTCCCCACTGCCTCACTACTATACACCAGTCAGCCAGCTCTGTCTGTCCCCACTGCCTCACTACTATACACCAGCCCGCCAGCTCTGTCTGCCCCCACTGCCTCACTGCTATACGCCAGCCCGCCAGCTGTCTGCCCCCACTTCCTCACTGCTATACGCCAGCCCGCTCTGTCTGCCCTCACTGCTATACGCCAGCCCGCCAGCTCTGTCTGCCCCCACTGCTATACGCCAGCCAGCCAGCTCTGTCTGCCCCCACTGCCTCACTGCTATACGCCAGCCCGCTCTGTCTGCCCTCACTGCTATACGCCAGCCCGCCAGCTCTGTCTGCCCCCACTGCCTCACTGCTATACGCCAGCCAGCCAGCTCTGTCTGCCCCCACTGCCTCACTGCTATACGCCAGCCAGCTCTGTCTGCCCCCACTGCCTCACTACTATACCAAATCAAATTGTAGTAGTCACGTGTGCTGAATACAACAGGTGTTGACCTTACAGTGAAATGCTTACTTACGAGCCCTTAACCAACAATGCCGTTAAAAAAAAATACAAAAGAAATAAAAGTAACAAGTAATTAAAGAGCAGCAGTAAAATGACAATAGCGTGACTATATACATGGGGGTACCGGTTAGTTGAGGTAATTGAGGAAATATGTACATGTAGGTAGCGTTACTAAAGTGACTATGCATAGATGATAACAGAGTAGCAGCGGTGTAAAAGGGGAGGGGGGGCAATGCAAGTAGTCTGGGTAGCCATTTTGAATAGATGTTCAGGAGTCTTGGGGGTCGAAGCTGTTTAGAAGCCTCTTGGACCTAGACTTGGTGCTCCGGTGCCCTTTGCCATGCGGTAGCAGAGAGACTAGTCTTTGACTAGGGTGGCTAGAGTCTTTGACACATTTTAGGGCCTTCCTCTGACACCGCCTGGTATTAGAGGTCCTGGATGTCAGGAAGCTTGGCCCCAGTGATGTACTGGGCCATTCGCACTACTTTCTGTCGGTCTGTCCCCGCTGCCTCTCTACCATACGCCGGCCAGCTCTCGGTCTGTCCCCGCTGCCTCTCTACCATACGCGCGGCCAGCTCTCGGTCTGTCCCCGCTGCCTCTCTACCATATGCCGGCCAGCTCTGTTTGTCCACATTTCTACTTTGCTTTCCTTTTCATGCACACATTCTCTGCCTGGGCTCAGTATGAAAAAGAAAATGTGACATTTTCAGTTAAACAGTTCCTGTGTTGAAGGTTTTGGAGAAACATGTTGTTCAGTACAAAGCGTTACGCAACGTTCAATCGGACTGAACACACTAACCATGCTCTCTTGCCCCTCTGTCTGACTGTCATTGTCACTGTTATGGTTGTTAAGGTCATCGTGGGGACGCTGTCATGAGGTGTCACTTCTGTCCTGTCAGGCCACTGTCCTAACATGTGTTTCTGTCAATGTGACTAATGCAGAGTGGGACGGGTTGCCACTGCCAGCAGCACATCTCCTCTGTTGCTCTGTGACTGACTGCAGGGCAGGCTGAGTTCATATTCAGTTCCTGTTTCCTGGCTGGATGTTGACAGAATTTCACTATCAGTCATGATCATCTGTTTTCACCATTTCTCTGTTCTTTGCTCACAGCTGTGCATTGCTGCACTGCATTCCCCTGCCTACTGCCAAACTCTGCTGTTTTAACTAGATAGGCTTAGGCTTACTTAAAGGCACTTCATGCTTCTATAAGCCATTAGGCCAAGCAGGCACAGGGAGTTTTTGCTTACCTCTCAGTTACGTACAAGGCTATGCTGTAGGTAGCAGTATCTCATGTCCTTTAGTACTGAGAATCCAGATAGGCCTACACCATTAGTCAGACAGAGTCCTGCTAGGCGCTTTCAGTTCGAAACTGCTGTTATATGACAGGGTTGGGTGGTTGTTGTTAAATGACCAGGGGCTAGTAGTTTCCTCCTTGCTAGTAGCAAACGGTCCGTGGTGTGAAAGCAGTATGGTGTGATGTTATTCTGTCCTCAGGGATGACCATGGCTTCAGTCCTCTCCACTGGGCCTGCAGGGAAGGCCGCTCCAGCGTGGTGGACATGCTCATCATGAGAGGGGCTCGCATCAACGTCATGAACAGAGGAGATGACACGCCCCTGCACCTGGCCTCCAGCCACGGCCACAGAGACATCGTGGGCAAGGTGGGGCTGAGTGGAGACACTGCACAAAAACTACTTACATACATACACACTGCACTTACTACACACACACAAACACTTGATGTCAATTATATCATTGGGTTGATACAGCTTCTCTTTAGGTTGATATAGCTTCAGCTATTAAAGCCCAGGAAGGAACTTAAGAAACCAGAGTTGATGGCTGCCCAACACCCCAACTCACTGCATGGTTAAGACTTGTCTGCTCTTGTTGCAGTGCTGACTGACATCAGTCACAGTTTCTGGTTTGGTAGCGCTGCATAACCATGGTTATGATTTGGTTTAATATTAGACATGTCACGATACCTCTGGAATGTGTGAGCAGACAGGAGATATCCTTTTCCAGGCCTGCCATAGTTGGATTACTGGCATCACTGTATATAATCCAAACAGGATCTGGACAGCCTTTTGTTGTGTCTAATCTTGTGTTTCGGTCTCCTAGCTGATCCAGTGCAAAGCAGACACCAACACTGCCAATGAGCACGGCAACACACCATTGCATTACGCCTGCTTCTGGGGACAGGAGTTAGTGGCCGAGGTCAGTATGCCCCCTGGTGGCCTACTCTGGCCACTGTCTCTGTTTTCTGTGTGAACAACAGCTTTTGTACCACTAGAGTTACATTGATGTCTGTCTTCCTCAGGACCTGGTGACTAACGGAGCTCAGGTGAACATCTGTAATAAGTATGGAGAAACTCCTCTGGACAAAGCCAAACCTCACCTGCGTGAAGCCCTCCAAGGTATTCAACATCCCATTACTCTGCAATGTTGGCAAGAAAAAGGTGATTATTGTCTGTGTGTTAGCCCTGTTACCTAATCAATGCGTGCTTTGTGTTCGCCCCCCTCTCAGAGAAAGCAGAGAAGTTGGGCCAGAGTTTGACCAAGGTCCCCTTCAAGGACACGTTCTGGAAAGGCACCACCAGAACTCGACCCCGTAAGTCCCACAGCCACAAAGCCATTTACTAGCAAGAAGAGAAGTGAATATCGGGTACAGTTTGTAGGAATGATTATCCAGTAAATGTCCCACAGGTCTCTGGTAGTCCCCAAGGTGCCTGATGACATTTCCACTGCCTTTCAGTGTGCTAAATTGTGCAGAAATAGTAAGGCTTTTTGCCAGACCTCGGCCTTTAGCTATGCTCTTCAACTCTGTCCTCTGTGCGTCAATGCCTACAGGTAACGGCACGTTGAACAAAGCAGCGGGCATTGACTTCAAACAGCTCTCCCTCCTGGCTAAGATCAATGAGAACCAGTCTGGAGAGGTATGGAGCTGTTGTTTCTACATGACTGTTGTTTTATCTGTTACTGATGTCCACAATAAGGCATGTTACAAAGTGATCAATCTCACACCAGCATATGTTTTGTTTTGCATAGTTACACTGTATGTTGTCATATTGTGGAGGTTATGCTGGAACTTTGTCTCAATGCTTCTTTCTTCTTTAGTTGTGGCAAGGCCGCTGGCAGGGGAATGAGGTTGTGGTGAAAGTGTTGAAGGTTCGCGACTGGTCCACCAGAAAAAGCAGAGACTTCAATGAGGAGTATCCCAAACTCCGGTAATAACGGTTTACCTGCTTATTGTTCATTGTAGGTGTAATTTCTCCTGTTGTGTGGATATCATGTCTGTCTTCCTCTTGTACCTTTTTTTATTTACTGGATTGTCCCTCATATGTCCCATCCTATATGCATATTTGTCTGTCTCCTCCCCCCCTGTCCCTCTTCCTTGGGCCCATCCCAGGATATTCTCCCACCCCAATGTGCTGCCCATGTTGGGAGCGTGTCAGTCTCCTCCCGCCCCTCACCCCATCATCATCACACACTGGATGCCCTATGGCTCCCTCTACAACGTGCTTCACGAGGGCACCAGTGAGTACCACATTAACCTGCACTGTACTAAAGACTTCCAATAAGGTCATTGATTCATAGAATATTCCTGGACGTCTTTTGGAAGTGCAGGCTTAAGTATTGGAAAAGAGAGCAATTCATATTACTGTACTAGTTACTAGAGACGGAGTACAATGTTACAGCTGTTGCTGACGTGTGAAAATGACTGACATGGCTCTGTTGTCGTCTGTCAGACTTTGTGGTTGACCAGACACAGGCGGTGAAGTTTGCTTTGGACATTGCCTGTGGGATGGCCTTCCTCCACACGCTCGAGCCCATGATCTCTCGACACTCTCTCAACAGCAAAAGTGTCATGGTGAGAGATGTTGACATTAACATGACATATTCAGTGATGTACTGTAGTTGTCATGTGTTTCACTCATGCTTCTTATGCCTTGGTGGATGACTGACTTTGTGTTCAAAACCCACTGTTATAATGACCTGATATTCCTTGACAGATCGACGAGGACATGACAGCCAGGATCAGCATGTCAGACGTCAAGTTCTCCTTCCAGTGTCCTGGCAGGATGTACTCCCCAGCATGGGTAGCCCCTGAAGGTACATTACACACTCAGCAACTTTTTCTCTGCTTACCGCTTTTCACCGTTGAGAATGTAAATATTTGCTTTATGTAACTATAAGGCATCCAACTCCTACAGCTATGAATGTGTGTGTGATCCTCTTTCTCTCTCTGTCCTGTGCCCATGCAGCCCTGCAGAAGAAGCCTGAGGAGATCAACCGGCGGTCAGCAGACATGTGGAGCTTCGCTGTGTTGCTGTGGGAGCTGGTGACCAGGGAGGTGCCCTTCGCTGACCTCTCCAACATGGAGATTGGCATGAAGGTGAGACCGCTGGAGCTCAGGGTGCTGGAAGTTATAGGATTCGTTACAACAGGAATCTCAAAACACATGTCTCAGTTTAGTCTTGTCCTTCCCAGTGTCTCTGACATGGTTCTATCTCTGTTCTGCCCTCAGGTGGCCCTGGAAGGCCTACGACCCACAATTCCTCCGGGCATCTCACCCCACATCTGCAAGCTCATGAAGATCTGTATGAACGAAGATCCAGCCAAGAGGCCTAAATTTGACATGATCGTACCCATCCTAGAGAAAATGCAGGACAAGTGAACTGCTTTTTTGCTCTGCCTTGAGCAGAGCAAAACCCCAGATATCTTGCCCCAGATATCATCCAGAGATGTGGTGCTTACCAGTGTTGCCTTAGACCTACTCTCAAAACTTACCGCTGCCCTCAATGTCACTAACTTAAGCCTCTGAAACCGGCGACAGTCACTTATTCTATTCTTGATTATGATTTTTACTTGACTTATCAACACACGTTTTTATCAGTACTTTCATCTACGTCACTGTCTTATCGCGTCCATGCTGGAGCTAAGAACTGACACTTACGACTGTTGTGTTCTAATCATGTGGACTGAGTACAAGCCTCTGTGACTGAATAACCTGTGGAGGTCAGGATGACAATGTGTCTTTCGCACTGCTTTCTTTACCTTTGGAGGAGGTCTCACTAACTAGGGGTCAGACGCTGTTAAGTGACTTGCAACCTATTATTCCTGATAATGAAAGCTCTTCCGAAAACAACACGTTGCTGTATTATCCTGAAGCTTGTCTTGTGGAACTGAGTGTGTACTATGTGGCTTGTTTCCTTTATCGTTTCAAGTGCAAGTAGTATGTATGTATGCAAACAGGGTTATAGGACTGCTCCTGCTATTTATCCAACAAAGCATTTCCATGTCCAGTATTCTTCAGGAAGTGCAGGGGAATGAGCGGAACCACTTTTTACACGTGCGCTACTTTGTGTTAATTGTTCATCTTTGATTCCAATGGATGTTGAAAGAGGGAACTACCCTCGTGAGTGGGAAGTCAGAAGTATAGTATCTGACTTTATAAGGCATCCGCATACTAGGTTCGGTTTGATCCTAGCATAACTTGGTTAGGCGACGGGAATGTCTGTGCCTTGCATACTTCATTAAGACATTTGCTTGAAAAACGAGAAAGAAGCGTCAATATTACTTTAGCCCGCATCAGAAGCCGTACAACAACACAGCCATACTTCCTCAAAATTGCCTGAATTAATCTAACATAAATCAAGGAATCTGTAATCAATATTGACCTTTTTGCTGAAGTCTTAGTTCAACAATTTTACATCTAAGCTGCATGTTGCAGTATTTCTCAAGTTAACAAAATGTGTGTGAAAACTTCTCATAGAATGACAACATGTAATTGAAGAATTCCTGTTGACCAATCACTGATGAAAGGGCGTGGTCTTTTGCTACCAAACTTCAGCTTGCATCAAGGAAGAGAAGTGTGCTGTAACAGGTGAAAAAACCACCTGTCGAATGCTGCTGAACACCAAATCAAATGACAACATTTTGTCAATATATGCACAAAGTTTTTCGACTGGGAAGCATACCTCTCTGTGCACTGCATCAGACAGTTTGGGATATTTCATCCACAGTATTTTCTGCCCTCAGATCATTGGGATTTGTTTTCTTCAACTCTCATCTTCGTTGAATTCTGTGGCTATGTTTATGCCTGAGGCAATTCTCAACTTTTCACAGGCGAGTGAAGATGAAATGGACAATAAGGGGATAACATTAACATTCTGCTATCTGTTGCTTTTTGACTTCACTGCATTGTTGTGCCCTGATATGACTTCCGTCTTTATTGGCCAATGTTATACTTATTTGTTTTTGAACACAAGTTCTTTGTGCCTCCACCAGCTTGCTTATTTCTGCTGAATCACTGGGGTGAAAGTCAAAACCAAGCATGTCTTATACAAATGTATGTAATTTATAAGTATATTAATAAAAAAAATGTTGGTATCTAGTCCGAAAGATCTTGTTTTGGTGTTTTTCTCAGACTAGTGCATGATAGTGGAGGTTAATTCATGCAGGTAGGCACAGACAGGAAAGTATCTGGCAGAATTACCAGCATTTACTACAAAGTGTCAAATCTAATTTTATTGGTCACATACACATTTAGCAGATATTATTGTGGGTGTAGCGAAATGCTTGTCCTCAATTTTCTGACTTTAAAAAAATATTGGGTCTACTATACTGAACACAAATATAAGTGCAACGATTTTACTGAGTTAATATAAGGAAATCCGTGAACTTACATAAATTAGAGCCTAATGAATTTATTTCATATGACTGGACAGGGGCGCAGCCATGGGAGGGCATAGGCCCACCCACTGGGGAGCCAGGCCCAGCTAATCATGAGATTTTCCCCACAAAAGGTCATTATTACAGTCAGAAACACTCCTCAGTTTCATCAGCTTTCGGGGTGGCTGGTCTCAGACGATACTGCAAGTGAAGAAGCTGGATATGCAGGTCCTGGGCTGGTGTGGTTGTGAGGCCGGTTGGACGTACTGCCAAATTCTCTAAATCGACCTTGAAAGCATCTTATGGTAGAGAAATTAACTTAAAATTCTCTGGCAACAACTGTGGTGGAAATTCCTGCATGCCAATTGCACGCTCCCTCAACTTGAGACATCTGGCATTGCGTTGTGTGGCAAAACTGCACATTTTAGATTTGTTTTTTTGTCACCAGCACAAGGTTCTTGATATGCCATATCTGTCAGGTGGATGGATTATTTTGGCAAAGGAGAAATGCTCACTAACAGGGATGAAAACAAATTTGTGCATACATTTTGAGAGAAATAAGCTTTTGTATGGAAAGTTTCTGGGATCTTTAATTTCAGCTCATGAAACATGGGGCCAACACTTTACATGTTGCATTTATATTTTTGTTCAGTGTTTATCAGGGGTTCCAAACCTTTGCACTTGGGGGCCCCCCCTTCCAGCATTGGGGGAAAACATTAGCTGACATAGGCTAGTTTATCTGGACATTTCTGACACGTTATAGATAGCTCTAAGGTATGCAATGATTAACAGACAAGAGGAACTGATGATGCACTACCCCATTTCTGAATTGTACCTTGTGCATTTTACGATTCCAATTTTCAAGAGTAATTTTAAACCCGGACTTCCTTTTAATATATATCTGCAAAACACCAGTCTCAACGACTCCAGGATGCTGGCTTTCTAGGCAGAGTTCCTCTGTCCCGTGTCTGTTTTCTTTTGCCCATCTTAAAACTTTTATTTTTATTGTCCAGTCTGAGATATGGCTTTTTCTTTGCAACTCTGCCTAGAAGGCCAGCATCCCGGAGTCACCTCTTCACTGTTGACGTTGAGACTGGTGTTTTGCGGGTATTCTGTGAAGGGAGTAGTACCCAGCGCTGTACGAGATCTTCAGTTTCTTAGCAATTTCTCGCATGGAAAGTCCTTCATTTCTAGGAACAAGAATAGACTGACGAGTTTCAGAAGAAAGTTGTTTGTTTCTGTCCGTTTTGAGCCTGTAACTGAACTCACAAATGCTGAGGCTCCAGATACCCATTTAGTTTAAAGAAGGCCAGTTTAATTGCTTCTTTAATCAGAACAACAGTTTTCACCTGTGCTAACATAATTGCAAAAGAGTTTTCTAATGAGCAATTAGCCTTTTTAAAACGATTAACTTGGAGTAGCTAACACAACGTGCCATTGGAACACAGGAGTGATGGTTGCTGATAATGGGCCTCTATACGCCTATGTAGTAAATATTCCATAAAAAATCGGCCGATTCCAGCTACAATAGTCATTTACAACATTAACAACGTCTACACTGTATTTCTGATCAATTTGATGTTATTTTAATGGACAAGAAATGAGCTTTTCTTTCAAAAACAAGGACATTTCTTTTTGAGCGGTAGTGTACATATGAGATGAGTAATGCAAGATATGCAAACATCATTAAAGTGGCATTATTAAAGTGGCTAGTGTTCCATTTATTAAAGTGGCCAATTAGTTCAAGTCTGTATGAAGGCAGCAGCCTCTGTGCTAGTGATTGCTGTTCAAAAGTCTGATGGCCTTGAGATAGATGTTTTTCAGTCTTTCGGTCCCAGCTTTGATGCACCTGTACTGACCCTGCCTTCTGGATGGTAGCGGGGTGAACAGGCAGTGGCTCGGGTGGTTGTTGTCCTTGATCTTTTTGGCCTTCCTGTGATATCGGGTGCTGTAGGTGTCCTGGAGGGCAGGTAGTTTGCCCCCGTTGATGTGTTGTGCAGACCGCACCACCCTCCGGAGAGCCCTGCAGTTGTGGGGGGTGCAGTTGTCATACCAGGCAGTGATACAGCCCGACAGGATGCTCTCAATTGTGCATCTGTAAAAGTTTGTGAGGGTTTTAGGTGACAAGCCACATTTCTTCAGCTTCCTTAGGTTGAAGAGGTACTGTTGCGCCTTCACCACACTGTCTGTGTGGGTGGACCATTTCAGTTTGTCCGTGATGTGTACGCCGAAGAACCTAAAACTTTCCACCTTCTCCACTACTATCCCGTCTATGTGGATAGGGTGCTCCCTCTTCTGTTTCCTGAAGTCCACGATCATCTCCTTTGTTTGGTTGACGTTGAGGGAGAGGTTATTTTCCTGACACCACACTCTGAGAGCCCTCACCTCCTCCCTGTAGGCTGTCTCGTCTTCGTTGGTAATCAAGCCTTCTACTGTTGTGTCGTCTGCAAACTTGATTGAGTTGGAGGCGTCATTGGTGAACATGGAGTACCAGAGGTGGCTGAGCACGCACCAGTGTTGACGATCAGCGAAGTGGAGATGTTGTTTCCTACCTTCACCACCTGGGGGTGGCCCGCCAGGAAGTCTAGGACCCAATTGCACAAGGCGGGGTTGAGACCCTGGGCCGCAAGGTTAATGATGAACTTGGAGGGTACTCCAAGGTACCTCTTTAAGGAATACCTAGGATAGGATAAAGTAATCCTTCTCACCCCCCCTTAAAAGATTTAGATGCACTATTGTAAAGTGGCTGTTCCACTGGATGTCATAAGGTGAACGCACCAATTTGTAAGTCGCTCTGGATAAGAGCGTCTGCTAAATGACTTAAATGTAAATGTGTTGAATTGTAAAGTGGCTGTTCCACTGGATGTCATAAGGTGAAAGCACCAATTTGTAAGTCGCTCTGGATAAGAGCGTCTGCTAAATGACTTAAATGTAAATGTAAATGTTGAATGCTGAGCTATAGTCAATGAACAACATTCGTAAATAGGTATTCCTCTTGTCCAGATGGGATAGGGCAATGTGCAGTGTGATGGAGATTGCATTGTCTGTGGAGCTATTGGGGTGGTAAGCAAATTGAAGTGGGTCTAGGGGTGACAGGTAAAGTGGAGGTGATATGATCCTTGACTAGTCTCAAAGCACTAAATGATGACAGAAGTGAGTGCTATGGGGCGATAGTCATTTAGTTCAAACCACTGTACTATGGCACTGATTTAGTACGAAAACACCTCTATAAATCTATTTTGATAATGTATTTTGTGGACTCCGATCAGCGATCGTAAGAGGGTTGAGGCAGAGAACTTCGAGGCAACACAGAGCGACAAATTCTTGACGTTCGCCCGCCTCCCCTTCCCATCTTTCATCATCACTATACACATCAGCGCAACATCAGTATTGCCTGGGAATCCAGATAAACGACCCCTCTATACGTGTGGAAATATGTAACAATAACGAGAACATATTTAATCGAAGACACACTGACAGCACAAGTAAGTATATTTAGTAGTTAGTGGCGCACATTTTAAAGTGCCGTCCTTTGTGTTCTTGTACCAATTCTGGCTATATTATGGGATGATGATGGCGGATGATGCCCGTTTTTTCAGATGGTCACCTAGCTACTTTCTGTAGCTAGCTAGCAAGGAGGCTAACGAAGCCGCGTACCTTTCCTTTTAGTTGACTTAACGTTAGCTAACCCACATTACTGGTATGCTAAATTAGCAATAATACAGTAGCTAGCGCTTGACATTGTCATGGCATTTAAATTGTTATTGATTGCTTGCTAAATTAGCAACTAGCAAGCTAGGTAGAGAGGCCTAGCCAACTATCGTTATCTAGTAACGTTTGCTAGCTGTATAGCGTAGCGATTTGTGTCATCATGGATAATGTACTGTAGCTAGCTAATGACGCAGTTAACATTAGCTACCTAGCTTACTACTTTAATATGTCAACGTTAGTTAGCGAACTAGTTGGGCTGGGTAGCTAGCTACCTGGCTAGCTTGCTAACATTACATTTACCTCGCTGGCAAGTTAACTAATGTTAGTTAACCTTACAATGTCAAACAGTTGACTAGCCAGCCAGGTCACTTTCTCTCATTACTAAACTGACACACCTCTCAATAGTTATTTTTCTGGACATTCGAGCGATCAGATAAGCAAAGGCATGTATTTTCTCTCAAACCGTACCCCCCTGTATTCCCCTCAGAGCTGCTGTATAGTACCATGGGTGGCCATGATGATGATGATATGTCTTATCATGTAGCCAACAACCATCATCAAGATGAAGTGCTGAAAAACAAATTGAATGACAGTGGCCTTTGGAGTGACCAAGAATCTACTGGCGGCAACAATGCTAAGTGGGTCAAGGAGGGCCAGAACCAGCTGAGGAAAGTTGCTGAGAAACATCAGGACCAGAATGGGAACCAAGAGGACTTCTCCCCTCATAACACCACTGAGGAGGAGCAGAGGAACGAGGAGCAGACCAAATCTCCCAAGACCGCCAAGACCATCCTCAAGGAGCCAGTACTCATTGATACTCTACTGTCTGCCGAGGATAAAGAGGGTGAGGGCGAAGAAAATGACAAAGAAAAGGAAGATCCATCTGAGGCAGATGAAGAGGCCTGCAGTTTTATAGAGGAAGAGAGGGAGCCCGAACAGAGTAATGTGGAGTCTGAAAGAGAGGGAGGTGGGGTGGCTAGAAATCCCTGTCTGCTGTTTTCTAACGTGAATGGAACACCAAGTGATGAAGAAACCAACTGGCCTGCACTGTCTCAGGAAAGCACTGCTGAAATCCCTCCAAATGGAAACAAAGGTAAGGGCGAGTTGTTGAAATCAGTCGTGTGACTGTTTTGTTGGAGCAATGATGATTATAGTCTAGTCTAACATAACAAGTGCTTCTCAGGTTGCAAGCAACGTTGAGACACCTCGTTCTAACCCTCCCCTTCTCTCCACACAGAGTCCTTCTGGGACTCGGAGGCCTTTGAGGCGGACACAGACCTGCCCTCTGGGTGGATGCGGGTTCGAGACACCTCAGGCACCTACTACTGGCACATCCCTACTGGAACTACTCAGTGGGAGCCCCCCTCCCCTCTGGACAAGGTGGGAGACTCTATGATGTCCTCCAGTATGTCCCTGGAGACAACACCCTGTGAGGAAGAGCAGGAGGTGAGCTCTTACTCATAGGCCTTAGGGATGATTTGTGACATGTTCTGTTCTTAGAAGACTTATATCTATGCTCTCCCAATTTAGAATAAAAACGGCATCATGTTTTTGTCTGACTCCTAGGAAACATGGGGAGACCTCTCTAACCCAGATGAAGGGACTAGTGATGGAGAGTTGTGGAAGGTAAGGGAATATTAATAAGTACTAATGAGAATCTTGACATGGCTAAGACCTCACATTTAGGATATCCTATACCAAAAGGTCAACACTGACAGTTAAAATATGTTCTATTTATTTTAATGAGTATGGAAAACATAATTTTTATGTCTCCGATTATTCATTGAAAACATAATTTGTAATATACAGTCAACGAAACTCTTACCACAGACTCTGCGGATAAATCATTATTATGTGGAAAATAGTTGACATGGGAAAAAGTAGGCTTACGTTTTGTTTTTACTGTCTTGGCGTGTACTAAGGGACAGAAGCAGAGCATTACGCTTCAATAGCCAAAATAATAATAAAATAACAGAGCACACGACATTTCCCAGCTTCAACCATCAATATTTCAGTTTTAGAAACAGTGGAGTTTAGAAGGCAACACATCTGGATGTTGATCAACTTGGTGATAATGAATTGACAAATTCTTCGTATTTTTCGTGATTGCAGGAGGGAGAGGTGGCTTCTGATCAGAGCCTGAAGGAGTTTGAAGGGGCAACCCTGCGCTATGCATCCATCAACCTGAAGTAAGTGGTGTGGTGGTAGTACATTATGTGATAAGCTTTCTCATTCTCAGCCAAAACAGTTTCTCTTAAACCCTTCTCTTATTCTTTCTCAAACTATACCTGCCTCGTAACTAGCTGTTCCCAATCTGAGGAAGAGGAGAACCTTGATCCCCATGGCACTGACTTGGAGGCTAAGGTACATTCAAATTCACTTACATTTACACTCACTAATGCACTGAGGCAGGAAGACTGTAGTCATCTGCCTGTCCCTTCCCTTCCCTGTCAACATACAACTACCCTTCCCTTTCCTAATTGGACTGCGTCTGTCGGTTTATCCCTCTCCCTCTCTCCGGGCCATCCTGTGTTCTCTCCTGCCTCAATTTGCTATTCCAGTATTTTGCTGTGCGCTCTCTGGGCTGGGTGGAGATGTCTGAAGAGGACATGGCACCAGCGAAGAGCAGCGTGGCTGTCAACAACTGCATTAGACAGCTGTCCTACCATAAACACAACCTCCATGACACTGCTGGCATCTGGGGAGAGGTGAGTCTGAGGAGCAGGGCTACAGTAAGGGACTGGGTGGGCTCTTCCTTTTTGGGGGAAGGGCATGGGGTTGATGTCTGGGCAACACCCTCTGTTTACCTTGCTTGGTCTATTTTTACCCAGCAACCTCTCACATTTACTGCTATTCCCTGCAGCTGCTCTGTGTTGAATAATGTTGAACATCAGAGTAATTATAGTCATCCATATGCACCAATGCTTGGGAATGTCTCCATCTAAAACGGGACCAAGTCTAACAGGTGTTTGCTAGAATATTATCAGTTGTAGAACAGATGGCACATTGAAATGTAATTTGGTTCAGTTTGCTGTGCATGGTGGTGCTTCAGGAGGATGGTGATATGTTTGTGTTGTGTTACCAGGGTAAGGACATGCTGATGGTCCTGGAGAATGACACTATGAATCTGATCGACCCACTGGGCCAGACTCTGCTGCACTCCCAGCCTATTGCCAGCATCCGCGTGTGGGGTGTGGGCCGAGACAACGGCAGGTCAGTGTCTACTAGTTAGTCACCGTTTGGCACCACATCTGGAGGTTGTAAAGCACTGCACAACTGTTGCAGTCCGATTAAGTGGTGTAGCTACTTTTACAGGAACAGCAAATGCTGTTTAACTCTTTGGAATTTGTACTATTTTATATAGTGTTTATTTAGCACAATCTATTAGTAAATTGTTTATCTAGTCTTAGCCGTCACTTAACTATTACTTCATCATGACCCATCCACACCTAATTAAGAGATATTAGACACTGGGAATGACATAATAGCTGGTAATTTGTTCCATTTTCTTAAAGATGCACACTGTAGAAATTGCTACTCCATTTCCTGGTTGCAAAAATTCTAATAGTTTACCAAATTTCAGTTTGTGACAAAACAAGCAAGTTTAAGTGTAGAGAATGTTTGTACCTTCTAAACCGCTGTGAAATATATTTTGCAAAACTAAAAATATTGTATTTTCAGCTGTTTGAATTTGGTGTACACAAAAAATATTCATTCTCATTGAAGCATAGAAATAGTGCACATAGAATAGATCTACCACTTCTTAGACTTGCTTTCAATGAGTGACAGATCTATAACTCTCATTTGTATGTGAATTTGGTCGGGCCCCCCCAAAAAGTTACATATTGCAGCATTACATTGTTCTAGGTAAAACCCCGCCTTATCTCAGTTTACTGGTCACCATAGCAGCACCCATCCACAGCACACTCTCCAAGCTGGAGACTCTTATCTCCCTCACTAACTTCAACCACCAGCTGTCAGAGCAGCTCACAGATCATTGCACCTGTACATAGCCCATCCAACTACCTCATCCCCATACTGTATTTATTTATTTATTTTGTTCCTCTGCACCCCAGTATCTCTACTTGCACATTCCTCTTCTGCACATCTATCACTCCAGTGTTTAATTGCTATATTGTAATTACCTTGCCACTATGACCTACTTTATTGCCTTACCTCCCTTACCTCATTTGCACACACTGTATATATACTTTTTTTCTACTGTATTATTGACTGTATGTTTGTTTATTCCATGTGTAACTCTGTGTTGTTGTATGTGTCGAACTGCTTTGCTTTATCTTGGCCAGGTTGCCTACCTGGTTAAATAAAGGTGAAATAAATGTAAAAAATAAAGTGTTATTAAAACATGTTCATCTTCATGCCTTAGGGTAGTGTTTTCCCATCCTAGACCTGTGGATATGGGTCTGTTTTCCTGCTGAATTTGCACATAGCAGTTCTTTGCCCAGCTGTGTGTCATTACAGCTGCATTTGCACAGGCAGCTCAATTCTGATATTTTTTTCCACATTTTGATCTTTTGACCAATCACATCAGATTTTTTCACATTAGAATTTTTTAGACCTGAACTGATTAGTCAAAATACCAATTAGTGAAAAAAATATCTGAATTGGGCTGCCTTTGTAAATGCGGCCTATGGGTCCAAACAGGATTTGAACCCAACTTGGCAAATGGCATGCTTAAATACAGAACTGCACCCATGAGACAACACTGCCCTCTGGTGGGTTGTCCATGGTGTTGCAATGATACAGCTGCCCTCTGGTGGGTTGTCTCTGGTGGGTTGTCCATACATCTGCCCTCTGGTGGGTTGTCCATGGTATTGCAATAACATTTCCTTTCAATGACATTCACCATGAATCTGATTAGAATTTTCTGCTAGTGTTTTTGTAATAACTGTGATTAACTGATCATTATTTATTTTCATGCTGCATTTCGCTGCCCTATACAGGGAAAGGTATTGTACAGATATGATTATTTGCAGTTTTTCTTTTAGAAATGTATTCTCATGTCCGATGTTGTTTATCCTACATATAGTTAAATTTATTGTATTGTCATATCTAACATGATTGCATGCAATCATTTTTGTTTTGCCAGTATTTTTCTTGTGGGTTGTTATCATTAAAGTTGGAGAAATGCGTGGGTTCATGTACCAATATGTAAATGGTGTACTTTTCTGTATTTGTTACAACAGAGACTTTGCTTATGTAGCGCGAGACAACCTGACCCAGGTACTCAAGTGTCACGTGTTCCGCTGTGACTCACCTGCCAAGAACATCGCCACCAGTCTGCATGAGATGTGCTCCAGGGTGAGACTCCAATGTCTTCTACAGTTGAAGTTGGAAGTTTACATACACTTAGGTTGGAGTCATTAAAACAAATTTTTCAACCACTATGCACATTTCTTGTTAACAAACTATAGTTTTGGCAAGTCTGTTAGGTCATCTACTTTGTGCACAACACAAGTAATTTTTCCAACAATTGTTTACAGACTGATTATTTCACTTATAATTCACTGTATCAAAATTCTATTGGGTCAGAAGTTTACATACACTAATTTGACTCTGCCTTTAAACAGCTTGGAAAATTCCAGAAAATTATGTCATGACTAATTGACATCATTTGAGTCAATTGGTGGTGTACCTGTGGATGTATTTCAAGGCCTACCTTCAAACTCAGTGCCGCTTTGCTTGACATCATGGGAAAATCAAAAGAAATCAGCCAAGACCTCAGAAAAACAATGGTGGACTTCCACAAGTCTGGTTCATCCTTGGGAGCAATTTCCAAAGGCCTGAAGGTACCACGTTCATCTGTACAAACAATAGTACGCAAGTATAAACACCATGGGACCACACAGCTGTCATACCACTCAGGAAGGAGACGGGTTCTGTCTCCTAGAGATGAACGTACTTTGGTGTCAATGTGCAAATCAATCCCAGAACAACAGAAAAGGACCTTGTGAAGATGCTGGAGGAAACTGGTACAAAAGTATCTATATCCACATAACCTCGAAGGCCGCTCAGCAAGGAAGAAGCCACTGCTCATAAACCGCCATTAAGAAAAACACTGGTTTGCAATTGCACATGGGGGCAAAGATTGTACTTTTTGGAGAAATGTATTCTGGTCTGATGAAACAAAAATAAAACTGTTTGGCCATAATGACCATCATTATTTTTGGAGGGAAAAGGGGGAGGCTTGCAAGCTGAAGAACACTATCCCAACCGTGAAGCACGGGGGTGGCAGCATCACTTCACAAAATAGATGGCATCATGGGGATGGAAAATTATGTGGATATATTGAAGCAACATCTCAATACATCATTCAGGAAGTTAAAGCTTGGTCGCAAATGGGTCTTCCAAATGGACAATGACCCCAAGCATACTTCCAAAGTTGTGGCAAAATGGCTTAAGGACAACAAAGTCAAGGTATTGGAGTGGCCATCACAAAGCCCTGACCTCAATCCTATAGAAAATGTGTGGTTAGAACTGAAAAAGCGTCTGTGAGCAAGGAGACCTAGAAATCTGACTCAGTTACACCAGCTCTGTCAGGAGGAATGGGCCAAAATTCACCCAACTTATTGTGGAAAGCTTGTGGAAGGCTACCTGGAACGTTTGACCCAAGTTAAACAATTTAAAAGCAATGCTACCAAATACTAATTGAGTGTATATGAACTTCTGACCCACTGGGAATGTGATGAAAAAAATAAAAGCTGAAATAAATCACTCTCTACTATTATTCGGACATTTCACATTCTTAAAATAAAGTGGTGATCCTAATTGATCTAAAACGGATTTTTTACTAGGATTTAAAAAAACGGAGTTTTAAATGCATTTGGCTAAGGTGTATGTAAACTTACAACTTCCACTGTATGTCACATATCTAATATACTATTTCCTGTGGAATCTCATTTCACGATGAGCTGAATATGTCTCTCTTTACATTCAGATAATGACAGAGAGGAAACTATCCAAGCCATTTCTGAGCAGGTACAATTCTGACCAGTGCAAAGCCATGGAGATTCCTACTCAAGGTAACCCCTGTGATAGTTCTACAGTTAATTTTAGAACAGAAGTAAAACACCAGACACTAACTCCATCCCTATCTTCTTCCTCTGCAGAGTTTCCCGTTCCAAAAAATGAGAATTTCCAACGTTTCCTTGTGTATTACCTTGGTAACGTACCTGTGACCAAGCCTGTAGGTAAGGGACGCATGGGTAAGGACATCTTTTATTTACTTAGTAGTTAGGTAAATATATCTAGCTGTGCAATAAAGCATATGGCTGTGCTTTGTGTGGGACTGTGTTTTGCTTCACTTCACATGTGGCTAGCTAGCTACTCCCATGCAGTTTACCTTGCCCTGTGGATACTGTTAACAGCCAAACTTTCTCGTCTCCTAGGTGTGGATACAATCAATGATGCTTTGGAGGCTGCAATGAACAGCACAAGGAAGCAGGATTGGACCCCCGTCTCTGTCAACGTGGCCCCTGCCACTCTCACCATCCTCACCAGAGAGGTAGTTACTAACTAACCCATCCACAACATCTCTGTTACACACAGACATTTGGTAGCAGTCATGTCAGTATGGCTCTCTCCTGACCCTGCTGTGTCCTCTGTCCTCCCCAGACTGAGGAGGTGATGTCAGAGTGCCGGGTGCGGTTCCTGTCTTTCATGGGCGTGGGAAAGGACATCCACACCTTTGCCTTCATCATGGCCAAGGGCCCCGGGGACTTCATCTGTCACATGTTCTGGTGTGAGCCCAACGCTGCCAGCCTGAGTGAGGCGGTGCAGGCCGCCTGCATGGTGAGTCAACAGACTGATTATTGATTAATCAGTGGTCTAGAGAGACGGGCTGAAGGATGATATGTTGTCTAGACTATAGAACATTTTATTAATAAACTGGAATGGTATTGATGTGTTTCAGTGTCTGTACTGATGGAGTCCTGCTGTGTGTGTGTTCTGTACACAGCTGCGCTACCAGAAGTGTCTGGACGCGAGGCCTCCCAGCCTGGGCTCCTGCTTGCCCACTCCGCCCGCTGACTCCATGGCCCGCCGGGTCAGGATGGGGGTCCAGAGTCTGCTGGGAAGCTTCAAGCAGTACAGGTCAGGGTCCCAGTCCCCCTGAGCAGAAGAGAGAAGATCTCCTCCCCACCAACACTAACCCATCACAGCATCTCCAGCTCACTCCTCCACTCCTCTCTCTCTTTCTCTCTCGCTTTCTGCCGTTTCTGTCGGCCTTACACTCCTTTTGGCCTTCCTTAGAGATAGTCCTTTCATTAGTGCATGGAGTTATATGTAACTGAGGAAATGCTTACTTACTAGTGATTGCAAAGTGTTTTTTTTCTATACATCTACTGTATAACTCTCCTTTAGCTTTGTACTCAAACTGAATAAGCCCTGACAACGGCCCATTGTTTGTTCTGTTGTTGGGATTTAATCTGTTTGTCACTATTTTTGTGTTTTAGCAGAAACCATGTCTGGCAGGAAGCGTTCATATTATGGGATGTAACTACATGTTTCTTCACTGTAGGAAGCTAGGAGGATTCCACACAGAAATACATCTAATTTCTTTGCAACTATGGTTGAGTCATGGGGCCGTGCTCTTCCCCAAACAGTAACAGCACCTCTTTTAAAAAATGTTCTACTGGTGTCTGAAGAAGGTCATGCAGTCACTGTCGAGCCTAGTAGAGTCTCCTGATGTTTGTTTTCTACGTGTCATTACCCTGTACACTCCTCAGCCTCTACTCCTGTCCAACTGGGGTTCTAAGAGCCCAAGGTTCACCTAGAGAGCTTCATGTTCCCCACTGCAAACAGTGTGTTTTAGTCTTCCATTAAAGAAGTGAATAATCATGTCGCGTCGTAGTGAACAACCAGTGATTTCAGAGTGTACTGTAGTTGCGTTTCCCCTACATTTGCATGAACATTTGCAAGTTCAGTGCTTCTGTGCAATAATCAGACTTTCCTGTATGTGGTGTTGGTAGAATGGCTTCCAAACGGTTATATAGCAGCACACACTGTGCTGTGGGTTCTTTAATGTAGGGGCCTGGCTATATCTGACTAGGGCTTAGCCAACAACAAGAGGCAATGGTGAAAATAGACTTCTGATCATGGAAAAGTGACTGAGAAAACACAACAGCTCAAGGCCTGAGTTTTCTATCTGAGTCAGTCAACCGCAGCTGGTAACCACCACCACCAAAATAGTAGTGTAGGACCTCACCACACACTGCATGTTTTAATAGCTTAGAGGAATAACCAGGTTCATATCTGCCTGCAGCGGTTTAGTGCTGAACTCTTAGTTATTGTAACATACTAGATGTGTGCTACTTCATGGTAAAGAGGGCTGAATTCTGTACCTGTTTGTAAGGCATGTCACTAGCCTGTATCCGTGTCTATCAATATATATGCTAGTAGTAGATTAGTTGTCACTGTCAGGTCCTTTCCACTGAGTAGCTGAGAGCAGGTCAGTATCTGTCTCCTTTAGTCAGCGCCCTGGGACAGGGATAACATTGAGAGAATGATTTATGATTTTATTTATTTACATTTTTTTGTACCACTTTTTGCTCTGTTTGGGCCATGGTCCCTCTAAGTAATGTATTTTGTATTGTTTTCATACACTATAATGGACACTACTGAGGAGCAGTTGCACAGTTGCTCATTATTGATTGTATTAGAGAACAAATCAGACTAGTTGTGGTTTTTATGTAAAAAAATAATAAAATACAGATGAAATGTGTTTGTCAGAAGTATTTAGTGCAATAGTTATTTGACTAACAAAATTAAACATGTAAAATATAGAAACACTATCTGACATAATTAGACTGGATTGAATTGTATAATACTATACTGTATCTCATGTCACTGTTCACTTATCATTGTGCTCCTTTTTCTAATTCTGTTATGTTAGTACTTCCAAAGTCAACATTAAAAATTAGGAATATTGGAACACTAGCTGATACATTTATTTCACAATTCATGTAAATTAGGTGTATAAAATGTATCTGTATATAAAAGTCCCTGCACAAGAAATAAATGTGAACATATCTTATTTTTGGTGTTGCATATTTTTTTCACCCGCTTAATGGAATAATTTTCATGGTTTTGGTGTGACATGTTTGAGTGAAGCCATGTGGATTGGTGAGATTGTATTCCAAAAGGCAGTTGTGGAATAGTCTGTAAATTGTCTCCTTTCGTAACCGGTGGTAGAACCACATAAATCCTCAATTTTCAATCAATGCTTTTTTTATCTGACATTCCTGGTAATCCCATTAAAATGGAAGCGAAGCCAGACTGTGCAGGCTGTCTAGTCCTTTGCATATGTATGAAACCTGCTGACATTGGTTTTACCAAATGTATTGTGAGAGGTGCAAGCATAGAGATAGATAGAGGACTACTCTTTATCTGTGCCATTGTAGTGTATGTGACAGCATGGGCAGCGCCATTGAGGATCATTTTTAAGTAGTCAATCTTCACGATTGGCTGATCCCTCCTGATGACCCGGTTGGACATGACTCCAACAGGGTCACCAGGAGGGATCAGCCAATGAATTTGGAAGTCTCACCCAGTTGACTAGATTCAAATGGTGGAAGCCCTCAATTGCGCTGTCCATGCTAATAAGGCCTTTTGGCCACGAAAGGCCTCTATCATTCTCTATTGGTGCAAGGCCCATGCGTGAATAACATGCAGAAGTCACCCCATGTCACCTGGTCATTCATGTCTGTATGCTTTCCCCCTCCTGTTGTATTGAAAAGGCCCAGGGAGGGATGAAATCAAAAGGCCCAGGGAGGGATGAAATCAAAAGGCCCAGGGAGGGATGAAATCAAAAGGCCCAGGGAGGGATGAAATCAAAAGTCCCAGGGAGGGATGAAATCAAAAGGCCCAGGGAGGGATGAAATCAAAAGTCCCAGGGAGGGATGAAATCAAAAGGCCCAGGGAGGGATGCTGTATATAGGCTGGTTATTGTTTCCATAGGAGATGGCTTTGGGGGGAAAGGTGCACATTAAGTGGTCCAGGCCCAGACGTGTAATGGACACTCCTTCACGAGGATATCTCTCCTATTCCCTGCCAGCGGGACTGCACTGCTGTGCTGTGGGACACATCAAGGGCTTGGCGGTAATCAGGTCCTTTATAAGGGATCGGCCAGCTCCCCGCCCCATTCAGACTGGGTTGGTTGTGTGTTTGGGGTTTTGCTTGTGTTCCCTCGTCCCTCATTTGTACTGTAGTTTGATTAATTTGAGGCCTGCTGGCTCACAGTGGGAGGGTGTCTGAGTTCAGTGCGTTGTTGATGGAGGTGATCCATATCAATGTCCTGCTACCCTCCCATACTTCCACCCACAACTGAGTTTTTTTTAGCCTATACTGTATCCTATCTGTATGCTTAAACAACATGCTATAGATTTGATCTTGGTTATTATCTCTATTAGAAAATGATGTACTTACATGAAAATGTGCTCTTCAAAAGCAAGGAAATATAATTATTTCTTTCTCTGATTTTCCTGTATCCTCAAATGTATTCACACTGTTCCATATAATTATGAATGAGTGGTGGTATGTGTTTAGCCATCCATGCTCCCATTGTTATGTTTCTATATTATACTGGTTGCCATCACGCTGAAACACATTTCTAAAGCATATTCAACGTGTGTGAGTGTCTGTGACTAGATTTATTTATTCACATGTGCCTGTGTTAGTCTTTCACACTATGTGTCAATCACAATTTAAAGGAGTTCGGCTCACGGAGGAAATAATCACAACTATAATTATTTCTATAATTATGCATACGGCATTTGTGTAATGGAGATTTATTTTGAGTAATGAATGTGTAGTCTTGTGGAACATTGCTTTTCCTCTAAGAGCTGTGGAGTGGGCTCATATCTTCACTGCTGGGCACTTTAATCTAATCACACATCTAGAGAACAGCCTGGATAAAGGAAGTGAACAGCAGCTTCATCTTAAACCTGGTATCAAGGTTTGGGAGAGATCCCTGTAGGATGCATCCTCCTCTTGGTTCTCATGGTGTGAATATATTCACTTCACTGAATGAGGATTCTCAAAACCCTTAGAGGCTTTCTGGTGGAAATGTGCGTTTATTGAGAAGGTTACTTTTGTTTTTCCTCTTTTTTGGCGATCTGTAGTTTCTGGTAATCAGGAAAGACACTGTTGGGCTCTGAGTCAGTCAGGTCATAGTGAATCAATCACAACCACAGGAGGGGAGTTCGCACAACACAGGTGGATCAACTTCACACGAATCAAGAGGGAAGGGAACAATGGATGAACCGCGCCAGACAGCCTCTCCTGCTGAGCTAGAAAACTAGGATGTACTGGAGAGATGGAAAAAGGGAAAGACAAGGAGCTGTTGCGTTGTAGGAATTCATCATGTGGGCGTATTGATGTTCATCATGTGGGCGTATTGATGTTCATCATGTGGGCGTATTGATGTTCATCATGTGGGCGTATTGATGTTCATCATGTGGGCGCATTGATGTTCATCATGTGGGCGTATTGATGTTCATCATGTGGGCGTATTGATGTTCATCATGTGGGCGTATTCATCATGTGGGCGTATTGATGTTCATCATGTGGGTGTATTCATCATGTGGGCGTATTGATGTTCATCATGTGGGCGTATTGATGTTCATCATGTGGGCGTATTGATGTTCATCATGTGGGCGTATTGATGTTCATCATGTGGGCGTATTGATGTTCATCATGTGGGCGTATTGATGTTCATCATGTGGGCGTTGATGTGATGATGTTCATCATGTGGGCGTATTGATGTTTATCATGTGGGCGTATTGATGTTCATCATGTGGGCGTATTGATGTTTATCATGTGGGCGTATTGATGTTCATCATGTGGGCGTATTCATCATGTGGGCGTATTGATGTTCATCATGTGGGCGTATTGATGTTCATCATGTGGGCGTATTCATCATGTGGGCGTATTGATGTTCATCATGTGGGGGTATTGATGTTCATCATGTGGGTGTATTGATGTTCATCATGTGGGCGTATTGATGTTTATCATGTGGGCGTATTGATGTTCATCATGTGGGCGTATTGATGTTCATCATGTGGGCGTATTCATCATGTGGGCGTATTGATGTTCATCATGTGGGCGTATTGATGTTCATCATGTGGGTGTATTGATGTTCATCATGTGGGCGTATTGATGTTCATCATGTGGGCGTATTGATGTTCATCATGTGGGCGTATTGATGTTCATCATGTGGGCGTATTGATGTTCATCATGTGGGCGTATTGATGTTCATCATGTGGGCGTATTGATGTTCATCATGTGGGCGTATTCATCATGTGGGCGTATTGATGTTCATCATGTGGGCGTATTGATGTTCATCATTGATGTGTTCATCATGTGGGCGTATTCATCATGTGGGCGTATTGATGTTCATCATGTGGGCGTATTGATGTTCATCATGTGGGCGTATTCATCATGTGGGCGTATTGATGTTCATCATGTGGGCGTATTGATGTTCATCATGTGGGCGTATTCATCATGTGGGAGTATTGATGTTCATCATGTGGGGTATTCATCATGTGGGTGTATTGATGTTCATCATGTGGGCGTATTGATGTTCATCATGTGGGCGTATTGATGTTCATCATGTGGGCGTATTGATGTTCATCATGTGGGAATATTGATGTTCATCATGTGGGCGTATTGATGTTCATCATGTGGGCGTATTCATCATGTGGGCGTATTGATGTTCATCATGTGGGCGTATTGATGTTCATCATGTGGGCGTATTCATCATGTGGGCGTATTGATGTTCATCATGTGGGCGTATTCATCATGTGGGCGTATTGATGTTCATCATGTGGGCGTATTGATGTTCATCATGTGGTTCATCATGCGTATTCATCATGTGGGCGTATTGATGTTCATCATGTGGGCGTATTCATCATGTGGGCGTATTGATGTTCATCATGTGGGCGTATTCATCATGTGGGCGTATTGATGTTCATCATGTGGGCGTATTGATGTTCATCATGTGGGCGTATTCATCATGTGGGCGTATTGATGTTCATCATGTGGGCGTATTCATCATGTGGGCGTATTGATGTTCATCATGTGGGCGTATTGATGTTCATCATATGGGCGTATTGATGTTCATCATGTGGGTGTATTCATCATGTGGGCGTATTGATGTTCATCATGTGGGCGTATTCATCATGTGGGTGTATTGATGTTCATCATGTGGGCGTATTGATGTTCATCATGTGGGCGTATTGATGTTCATCATGTGGGCGTATTCATCATGTGGGCGTATTGATGTTCATCATGTGGGCGTATTGATGTTCATCATGTGGGCGTATTCATCATGTGGGCGTATTGATGTTCATCATGTGGGCGTATTGATGTTCATCATGTGGGCGTATTGATGTTCATCATGTGGGAGTATTGATATTCATCATGTGGGCGTATTGATGTTCATCATGTGGGCGTATTGATGTTCATCATGTGGGTGTATTGATGTTCATCATGTGGGCGTATTGATGTTCATCATGTGGGCGTATTGATGTTCATCATGTGGGCGTATTGATGTTCATCATGTGGGCGTATTGATTGTTCATCATGTGGGCGTATTCATCATGTGGGTGGGCGTATTGATGTTCATCATGTGGGCGTATTCATCATGTGGGCGTATTGATGTTCATCATGTGGGTATTCATCATGTATGATGTTCATCATGTGGGCGTATTGATGTTCATCATGTGGGCGTATTGATGTTTATCATGTGGGCGTGGGCGTATTGATGTTCATCATGTGGGTGGGCGTATTGATGTTCATCATGTGGGCGTATTGATGTTCATCATGTGGGCGTATTGATGTTCATCATGTGGGCGTATTCATCATGTGGGCGTATTGATGTTCATCATGTGGGCGTATTCATCATGTGGGCGTATTGATGTTCATCATGTGGGCGTATTCATCATGTGGGCGTATTGATGTTCATCATGTGGGCGTATTCATCATGTGGGCGTATTGATGTTCATCATGTGGGCGTATTGTATTCATCATGTGGGCGTATTGATGTTCATCATGTGGGCGTATTGATTTCATCATGTGGGCGTATTGATGTTCATCATGTGGGCGTATTGATATTCATCATGTGGGCGTATTGATGTTCATCATGTGGGCGTATTGATGTTCATCATGTGGGTGTATTGATGTTCATCATGTGGGCGATGTTCATCATGTGGGCGTATTGATGTTCATCATGTGGGCGTATTGATGTTCATCATGTGGGCGTATTGATGTTCATCATGTGGGCGTATTGATGTTCATCATGTGGGCGTATTCATCATGTGGGGGCGTATTGATGTTCATCATTCATCATGTGGGCGTATTGTTCATCATGTGGGCGTATTGATGTTCATCATGTGGGCGTATTGATGTTCATCATGTGGGCGTATTGATGTTTATCATGTGGGCGTATTGATGTTCATCATGTGGATGTTCATCATGTGGGCGTATTGATGTTCATCATGTGGGCGTATTGATGTTCATCATGTGGGCGTATTGATGTTCATCATGTGGGCGTATTCATCATGTGGGCGTATTGATGTTCATTGATGTTCATCATGTGGGCGTATTCATCATGTGGGCGTATTGATGTTCATCATGTGGGCGTATTCATCATGTGGGCGTATTGATGTTCATCATGTGGGCGTATTCATCATGTGGGCGTATTGATGTTCATCATGTGGGCGTATTGATCATCATGGGCGTATGTTCATCATGGCGTATTGATGTTCATCATGTGGGCGTTGATGTTCATCATGTGGGCGTATTGATGTTCATCATGTGGGCGTATTGATGTTCATCATGTGGGCATCATGTGGGCGTATTGATGTTCATCATGTGGGCGTATTGATGTTCATCATGTGGGCGTATTGATGTTCATCATGTGGGTATTGATGTTCATCATGTGTATTGATGTTCATCATGTGGGCGTATTGATGTTCATCATGTGGGCGTATTCATAATGTGGGCGTATTGATGTTCATCATGTGGGCGTATTGATGTTCATCATGTGGGCGTATTGATGTTCATCATGTGGGCGTATTGATGTTCATCATGTGGGCGTATTGATGTTCATCATGTGGGCGTATTCATCATGTGGGCGTATTGATGTTCATCATGTGGGCGTATTGATATTCATCATGTGGGCGTATTGATGTTCATCATGTGGGTGTATTCATCATGTGGGCGTATTGATGTTCATCATGTGGGCGTATTCATCATGTGGGCGTATTGATGTTCATCATGTGGGATGTTCATCATGTATTGATGTTCATCATGTGGGCGTATTGATGTTCATCATGTGGGCGTATTGATGTTCATCATGTGGGCGTATTGATGGTCATCATGTGGGCGTATTCATCATGTGGGCGTATTGATGTTCATCATGTGGGCGTATTCATCATGTGGGCGTATTGATGTTCATCATGTGGGCGTATTGATGTTCATCATGTGGGCGTATTCATCATGTGGGCGTATTGATGTTCATCATGTGGGCGTATTGATGTTCATCATGTGGGCGTATTGATGTTCATCATTGATGTTCATCATGTGGGCGTATTGATGTTCATCATGTGGGCGTATTGATGTTCATCATGTGGGCGTATTCATCATGTGGGCGTATTGATGTTCATCATGTGGGCGTATTGATGTTCATCATGTGGGTGTATTCATCATGTGGGCGTATTGATGTTCATCATGTGGGCGTATTCATCATGTGGGCGTATTGATGTTCATCATGTGGGCGTATTGATGTTCATCATGTGGGCGTATTGATGTTCATCATGTGGGCGTATTCATCATGTGGGCGTATTGATGTTCATCATGTGGGCGTATTCATCATGTGGGCGTATTGATGTTCATCATGTGGGCGTATTGATGTTCATCATGTGGGCGTATTGATATTCATCATATGGGCGTATTGATGTTCATCATGTGGGTGTATTCATCATGTGGGCGTATTGATGTTCATCATGTGGGCGTATTCATCATGTGGGCGTATTGATGTTCATCATGTGGGCGTATTGATGTTCATCATGTGGGCGTATTGATGTTCATCATATGGGCGTATTGATGTTCATCATATGGGCGTATTGATGGTCATCATGTGGGTGTATTCATCATGTGGGCGTATTGATGTTCATCATGTGGGTGTATTCATCATGTGGGCGTATTGATGTTCATCATGTGGGCGTATTGATGTTCATCATGTGGGCGTATTGATGTTCATCATGTGGGCGTATTCATCATGTGGGCGTATTGATGTTCATCATGTGGGCGTATTGATGTTCATCATGTGGGCGTATTGATGTTCATCATGTGGGCGTATTGATGTTCATCATGTGGGCGTATTGATGTTCATCATGTGGGCGTATTGATGTTCATCATGTGGGCGTATTGATGGTCATCATGTGGGCGTATTGATGTTCATCATGTGGGCGTATTGATATTCATCATGTGGGCGTATTGATGTTCATCATGTGGGCGTATTCATCATGTGGGCGTATTGATGTTCATCATGTGGGCGTATTCATCATGTGGGCGTATTGATGTTCATCATGTGGGCGTATTGATGTTCATCATGTGGGCGTATTGATGGTCATCATGTGGGCGTATTCATCATGTGGGCGTATTCATCATGTGGGCGTATTGATGTTCATCATGTGGGCGTATTGATGTTCATCATGTGGGCGTGATTTCATCATGATATTCATCATGTGGGCGTATTGATGTTCATCATTGATGTTCATCATGGGGCGTATTGATGTTCATCATGTGGGCGTATTGATGTTCATCATGTGGGCGTATTTATTGTTTCATCATGTGGGCATCATGTGGGCGTATTGATGTTCATCATGTGGGCGTATTGATGTTCATCATGTGGGTGTTGATGTTCATCATGTGGGCGTATTGATGTTCATCATGTGGGCGTATTGATGTTCATCATGTGGGCGTATTGATGTTCATCATGTGGGCGTATTGATGTTCATCATGTGGGCGTATTGATGTTCATCATGTGGGCGTATTGATGTTCATCATGTGGGCGTATTGATGTTCATCATGTGGGCGTATTCATCATGTGGGCGTATTGATGTTCATCATGTGGGCGTATTCATCATGTGGGCGTATTGATGTTCATCATGTGGGTGTATTGATGTTCATCATGTGGGCGTATTGATGTTTATCATGTGGGCGTATTGATGTTCATCATGTGGGTGTATTGATGTTCATCATGTGGGCGTATTGATGTTCATCATGTGGGCGTATTGATGTTCATCATGTGGGCGTATTCATAATGTGGGCGTATTCATCATGTGGGCGTATTGATGTTCATCATGTGGGCGTATTCATCATGTGGGCGTATTGATGTTCATCATGTGGGCGTATTCATCATGTGGGCGTATTGATGTTCATCATGTGGGCGTATTCATCATGTGGGCGTATTGATGTTCATCATGTGGGCGTATTCATCATGTGGGGCGTATTGATGTTCATCATGTGGGCGTATTGATGTTCATCATGTGGGCGTATTGTGGGCGTATTGATTTCATCATGTGGGCGTATTGATGTTCATCATGTGGGCGTATTGATGTTCATCATGTGGGCGTATTCATCATGTGGGCGTATTGATGTTCATCATGTGGGCGTATTCATAATGTGGGCGTATTGATGTTCATCATGTGGGCGTATTGATGTTCATCATGTGGGCGTATTGATGTTCATCATGTGGGCGTATTCATAATGTGGGCGTATTGATGTTCATCATGTGGGCGTATTGATGTTCATCATGTGGGCGTATTGATGTTCATCATGTGGGCGTATTGATGTTCATCATGTGGGCGTATTGATGTTCATCATGTGGGCGTATTGATGTTCATCATGTGGGCGTATTGATGTTCATCATGTGGGTGTATTGATGTTCATCATGTGGGCGTATTGATGTTCATCATGTGGGCGTATTGATGTTCATCATGTGGGCGTATTGATGTTCATCATGTGGGCGTATTGATGTTCATCATGTGGGCGTATTGATGTTCATCATGTGGGCGTATTGATGTTCATCATGTGGGCGTATTCATCATGTGGGCGTATTGATGTTCATCATGTGGGCGTATTCATCATGTGGGCGTATTGATGTTCATCATGTGGGCGTATTCATCATGTGGGCGTATTGATGTTCATTGATGTTCATCATGTGGGTGTATTGATGTTCATCATGTGGGCGTATTGATGTTTATCATGGGCGTATTGATGTTCATCATGTGGGTGTATTGATGTTCATCATGTGGGCGTATTGATGTTCATCATGTGGGCGTATTGATGTTCATCATGTGGGCGTATTCATAATGTGGGCGTATTCATCATGTGGGCGTATTGATGTTCATCATGTGGGCGTATTCATCATGTGAGCGTATTGATGTTCATCATGTGGGCGTATTCATCATGTGGGCGTATTGATGTTCATCATGTGGGCGTATTCATCATGTGGGCGTATTGATGTTCATCATGTGGGCGTATTCATCATGTGGGCGTATTGATGTTCATCATGTGGGCGTATTGATGTTCATCATGTGGGCGTATTGATGTTCATCATGTGGGCGTATTGATGTTCATCATGTGGGCGTATTGATGTTCATCATGTGGGCGTTGATTGATGTTCATCATGTGGGCGTATTGATATTCATCATGTGGGCGTATTGATGTTCATCATGTGGGCGTATTCATAATGTGGGCGTATTGATGTTCATCATGTGGGCGTATTGATGTTCATCATGTGGGTGTATTGATGTTCATCATGTGGGCGTATTCATCATGTGGGCGTATTGATGTTCATCATGTGGGCGTATTCATCATGTGGGCGTATTGATGTTCATCATGTGGGAGTATTGATATTCATCATATGGGCGTATTGATGTTCATCATGTGGGCGTATTGATGTTCATCATGTGGGCGTATTGATGGTCATCATGTGGGTGTATTCATCATGTGGGCGTATTGATATTCATCATGTGGGCGTATTGATGTTCATCATGTGGGCGTATTGATGTTCATCATGTGGGCGTATTGATGGTCATCATGTGGGTGTATTCATCATGTGGGCGTATTGATGTTCATCATGTGGGCGTATTGATGTTCATCATGTGGGCGTATTGATGTTCATCATGTGGGCGTATTGATGTTCATCATGTGGGCGTATTGATGTTCATCATGTGGGCGTATTGATGTTCATCATGTGGGCGTTCATCATGTGGGCGTATTGATGTTCATCATGTGGGCGTATTGATGTTCATCATGTGGGCGTATTGATGTTCATCATGTGGGCGTTGATGTTCATCATGATGTTCATCATGTGGGCGTATTGATGTTCATCATGTGGGCGTATTGATGTTCATCATGTGGGCGTATTCATCACGTGGGCGTATTGATGTTCATCATGTGGGCGTATTGATGTTCATCATGTGGGCGTATTGATATTCATCATGTGGGCGTATTGATGTTCATCATGTGGGCGTATTGATGTTCATCATGTGGGCGTATTGATGTTCATCATGTGGGCGTATTGATGTTCATCATGTGGGCGTATTGATGTTCATCATGTGGGCGTATTGATGTTCATCATGTGGGCGTATTGATGTTCATCATATGGGCGTATTGATGTTCATCATGTGGGCGTATTGATGTTCATCATGTTCATCATGGGCGTGTTCATTGATGTTCATCATGTGGGCGTATTGATGTTCATCATGTGGGCGTATTCATCATGTGGGCGTATTGATGTTCATCATGTGGGCGTATTGATGTTCATCATGTGGGCGTATTGATGTTCATCATGTGGGCGTATTGATGTTCATCATGTGGGCGTATTGATGTTCATCATGTGGGCGTATTGATGTTCATCATGTGGGCGTATTGATGTTCATCATGTGGGCGTATTGATGTTCATCATGTGGGCGTATTGATTCATTCATCATGTGGGCGTATTGATGTTCATCATGTGGGCGTATTCATCATGTGGGCGTATTGATGTTCATCATGTGGGCGTATTCATCATGTGGGCGTATTGATGTTCATCATGTGGGCGTATTGATGTTCATCATGTGGGCGTATTGATGGTCATCATGTGGGCGTATTCATCATGTGGGCGTATTGATGTTCATCATGTGGGCGTATTGATGTTCATCATGTGGGCATCATGTGGGTGTATTGATGTTCATCATGTGGGCGTATTGATGTTCATCATGTGGGCGTATTGATATTCATCATGTGGGCGTGATGTTCATCATGTGGGCGTATTGATGTTCATCATGTGGGCGTATTGATGTTCATCATGTGGGCGTATTTATGTTCATCATGTGGGTATTCATCATGTGGGCGTATTGATGTTCATCATGTGGGCGTATTGATGTTCATCATGTGGGTGTATTCATCATGTGGGCGTATTGATGTTCATCATGTGGGCGTATTGATGTTCATCATGTGGGCGTATTGATGTTCATCATGTGGGCGTATTGATGTTCATCATGTGGGCGTATTGATGTTCATCATGTGGGCGTATTGATGTTCATCATGTGGGCGTATTGATGTTCATCATGTGGGTGTATTGATGTTCATCATGTGGGCGTATTGATGTTTATCATGTGGGCGTATTGATGTTCATCATGTGGGTGTATTGATGTTCATCATGTGGGCGTATTGATGTTCATCATGTGGGCGTATTGATGTTCATCATGTGGGCGTATTCATAATGTGGGCGTATTCATCATGTGGGCGTATTGATGTTCATCATGTGGGCGTATTCATCATGTGAGCGTATTGATGTTCATCATGTGGGCGTATTCATCATGTGGGCGTATTGATGTTCATCATGTGGGCGTATTCATCATGTGGGCGTATTGATGTTCATCATGTGGGCGTATTCATCATGTGGGCGTATTGATGTTCATCATGTGGGCGTATTCATCATGTGGGCGTATTGATGTTCATCATGTGGGCGTATTCATCATGTGGGCGTATTGATGTTCATCATGTGGGCGTATTGATGTTCATCATGTGGGCGTATTGATGTTCATCATGTGGGCGTATTGATGTTCATCATGTGGGCGTATTCATTGATGTTCATCATGTGGGCGTATTGATGTTCATCATGTGGGCGTATTGATGTTCATCATGTGGGTGTATTCATCATGTGGGCGTATTGATGTTCATCATGTGGGCGTATTCATAATGTGGGCGTATTGATGTTCATCATGTGGGCGTATTGATGTTCATCATGTGGGTGTATTGATGTTCATCATGTGGGCGTATTCATCATGTGGGCGTATTGATGTTCATCATGTGGGCGTATTCATCATGTGGGCGTATTGATGTTCATCATGTGGGCGTATTGATGTTCATCATGTGGGCGTATTGATATTCATCATATGGGCGTATTGATGTTCATCATGTGGGTGTATTGATGTTCATCATGTGGGCGTATTGATGTTCATCATGTGGGCGTATTGATGGTCATCATGTGGGTGTATTCATCATGTGGGCGTATTGATATTCATCATGTGGGCGTATTGATGTTCATCATGTGGGCGTATTGATGTTCATCATGTGGGCGTATTGATGGTCATCATGTGGGTGTATTCATCATGTGGGCGTATTGATGTTCATCATGTGGGCGTATTGATGTTCATCATGTGGGCGTATTGATGTTCATCATGTGGGCGTATTGATGTTCATCATGTGGGCGCATAATGTGGGCGTGATGTTCATCATGTGGGCGTATTCATCATGTGGGCGTATTGATGTTCATCATGTGGGCGTATTGATGTTCATCATGTGGGCGTATTGATATTCATCATGTGGGCGTATTGATGTTCATCATGTGGGCGTATTGATGTTCATCATGTGGGCGTATTGATGTTCATCATGTGGGCGTATTGATGTTCATCATGTGGGCGTATTGATGTTCATCATGTGGGCGTATTGATGTCATCATGATGTTCATCATGTGGGGCGTATTGATGTTCATCATGTGGGCGTATTGATGTTCATCATGTGGGCATCATGTGGGCGTATTGATGTTCATCATGTGGGCGTATTGATGTTCATCATGTGGGCGTATTCATCATGTGGGCGTATTGATGTTCATCATGTGGGCGTATTCATCATGTGGGCGTATTGATGGTCATCATGTGGGCGTATTCATCATGTGGGCGTATTCATCATGTGGGCGTATTGATGTTCATCATGTGGGCGTATTCATCATGTGGGCGTATTGATGTTCATCATGTGGGTGTATTGATATTCATCATGTGGGCGTATTCATCAAGTGGGCGTATTGATGTTCATCTTGTGGGCGTATTGATGTTCATGTGGGCGTATTGATGTTGGCTTTCAGATGTTTTGTTTACATTTCTAGCCTTTCATGGCAAAATTAAAATGCAACTATCTTTAGACATCCTATGTGTCAATAGCTTTTTAGTATTTTGAGGTAGTACTATACATAATCAAGATAAATGTAGGCCACAAATAATGCCAGAGTTTTTCTATTACGTTTTCTCTTCAGGGCTGATGGGTTTATGTCAATGTTTCCTTTGTCATGTCTCCTATAACACTTTGGTAAAAAACAATATTCAGAGCACATAAAATGTAATGTGACTGAAAATGGTTGATTGATTCAGTTTGATTTTGGGGATGTTCATGGGGAATATATTATGCAAATACATGTGTCTGGTCCTATTAGTGGAAGGTTCCTTCGGTGTCTTTTGTTTCTCGTCCCATGTGCATTGAGTGAAAGGTTCAAAGGGCATATTCCTTAACCCTCTCTCCTCTGGTAGTCACGTTAGTGGGCGTGACATACCACTAAGAGGTGATAGAAGCTGAATTTCCCCCTTGGTTTTATCCTGCTTTGCAGGAAGCTGACTTTAATTTGTGCTCGCTGGTATGGAGGGTGAATATTTTCTTCAATCAGAGAGTGTTCATTTTAGACATGGATTCATCAAAATGACAGCATATGCTTTCTGGACACGTAAAATATCTCCACAGCATGCACTGTAATTCTCCTTATTGGATGTATCATTGTCAGAGGAAAAGGGTGGAGATAGGGAAGAAAATAAAAGTGCATGTTTGGAAATTGACGTCTATGTTCCCTCTGATTTTGATTTCGCTGACACTTATCTTAAATCCCAGCTTGTATTGCCTCAGACATAGCGTATATATACACCTGTTGTAAAACACAGCGGATGTAGAATGCATGTACATGTATGTACTACGAGAATGCACACACAGCCTCTGAACCTGTCGCAAGTCTTTCACAAAAGACATTGGCCTTTTATTTCCAGACAAATATATTCTCCTCTCCCTCACCTTGGTCCTCTCCTCCTTCACCTATTCTGTATTAAAACTGGTCCAAGTCCATTACAGAGTAATTACTTTGGAGAATAGGAAGTGTCATGTTCATGAGTGGATGGCAGGCCATTTTTCTTTAGCGCTCTACTGTCTCTCTGGAATGTTCCATCGTTAGTCTAAGATGACAGACCAATTCCTATTCCCATGTCAAACCTGTTCAGAGAGCACTGTCAGTCTGTTATGGTCAGTGATTATAGTTCATAGAAATGACACATCTTATTAGTTTGAAGGAAACACTCTGAAACTGTGTCTGAGATGTTTCTAAATACAACAGAATCCTGGCAACACACCTTGTTGTCTGTGAGCTCAAAGAACTGAGACACATACTTCATTTAAGTCATGATTCCTCACCACTCTTCAGTCTTAGTGAAGCAGAGCCCATGCTTAAATGAACTTGTTGATTGGTTTACAGGTGTACTCATCAAGAGTAAGAATAATCTACTGAAAACACGAGTCCCTTTGAGAAAGAGATGACTTCTCCATCCCATTCTTGCTCCAGAGATCCTCCCAGTTTCATAGACCCCAATCCTTCAGTGGTGCACAGCAACAAATTGCATTGTTACTTTGTAAATTTGTTCAAGCAATGAACTCAATCTCACTTGGGGTACCAATCTGACAACAGACATGATTATAATCCTGGGCGGCTCACTGGCTGTCTCCAGGGAGAGGAATGAGAGAAGCATGAAGATGAGGCTTGAAATGGTTTATTATTATATTTCCACCTTTCCCTATTTTCTCCGTCCTTCCTCAGCCTAGGCCCAATGCTGCTCCACCCCAATGTTTCAGCACACCCAAACTACCACCATAATGGCACACACCACTGTGATAGGGTCTTGCATGTAATCTTTATGGGCTTGGGGACTGAACATAGCGGCAGTATGTTCAATTAAAGACCTGCCATTGGCAGAAAGGAACATCTGTGATGTTCTGGGATGAGGAATAGACCTATGTTAAGTCTAAGATTAGCTATTGATTAGAACTGATGATGAGTGCCCCTTAAAGTGGCTGTGGATGGAGTGTGGCTGTGGATGAAGTGTGGCTGTGGATGGAGTGTGGCTGTGGATGGAGTGTGGCTGTGGATGGAGTGTGGCTGTGGATGGAGTGTGGCTGTGGATGATGAGTGAGTGTGGTGGGGACTATTCTAAAGATACACAAAAACCTTTAAATCAAGTCTTTCCATGTAAATACACCAAGAGAGACTGCAGGTCTTTTTGAGTTTGGACCAAGTACATTAAATTGACCTGAGGAATGTCTGAGTCAGTTGCTTTGTATTTATATGTTTCTTTTCACATGTTGCCATGGAGGTGTAGCAGGAGGAGATGAAATGACCTGATGGGAGGTTGGAGAGGAGGGGTCCCAGGCTGTTGATTCTCATTTCACCGCCCGTCCTCATGTCCCAGTAGGGTTGTCTGAGACAGAGATAAATACTGCCAGCACTGTAATTTATAAGAATTCCACCTGTTACCTGACTGGACAAGACACACAGGGCTACACAGAGTCTACTGCATACAGACTAGGGTGCTTCCAGACTCTCTCTCCCTCTCTCTCCTTCTCCTTCTCTCTCACTATCCTCCCTTCTCCTCCCTCGTCCACACCACAGAATGACAATCTCCTCCCCGCTGATCCAGTCCTGCTGTGGTTTGAAATTTTACTGTGTGAGAACAACGTTATTTCTGTTTCAGAAATAATAGAGATTATGTATTGGCGTGTGTGATAGTGTTGTAACATTCATTACCATGAAAGCATAAACATAATATATGCCCCAAAATAAATATGATGAAACTATAAACCATTACCTTCAAACTCAGTGCCTCTTTGCTTGACATCATAGGGAAATCAAAAGAAATCAGAAAAGACCTCAGAAAAAAATTGTAGACCTCCACAAGTCTGGTTAATCCTTGGGAGCGATTTCCAAACGCCTGAAGGTGACACATTCATCTGTTTAAACAATAGTACGCAAGAAAAAACACCATGGGACCACGCAGCCATCATACCGCTCAGGAAGGAGACGCGTTCTGTCTCCTAGAGATGAACGTACTTTGAAGCGAAAGGTGCAAATCAATCCCAGAACAACAGAAAAATACCTTTTGAAGATGCTGGAGGAAACAGGTACAAAATTATCTATATCCACAGTAAAATGTGTCCTATATCGACATAACCTGGAAGGCTTATAGACTCAGTCTATAAAAAGTTGTCAGATGAAGCAGATCCTAAACTACAGGACTGTTTTGCTATCACAGACTGGAACATGTTCCGGGATTCTTCCGATGGCATTGAGGAGTACACCACACCAGTCACTGGCTTTATCAATAAGTGCATCGAGGACATCGTCCCCACAGTGACTGTACGTACATACCCCAACCAGAAGCCATGGATTACAGGCAACATTCGCACTGAGCTAAAGGGTAGCTCAGTGTTCACCGGACGTGCTACCTGTCCCAGACCTGCTGTTTTCAACTCTCTAGAGACAGCAGGAGCGGTAGAGATACTCTTAATGATCGGCTATGAAAAGCCAACTGACATTTACTCCTGAGGTGCTGACTTGTTGCACCCTCAACAACTACTGTGATCATTATTATTTGACCATTCTGGTCATTTATGAACATTTGAACATCTTGGCCATGTTCTGTTATAATCTCCACCCGGCACAGCCAGAAGAGGACTGGCCACTCCTCATAGCCTGGTTCCTCTCTAGGGTTCTTCCTAGGTTTTGGCCTTTCTAGGCAGTTTGTCCGAGCCACCATGCTTCTACACCTGCATTGCTTGCTGTTTGGGGTTTTAGACTGGGTTTCTGTACAGCACTTTGAGATATCAGCTGATGTAAGGAGGGCTATATAAATACATTTGACTTGATTTGATTTGATTTAGAGCTGCCACTTTCAAGGTGCGGGACTCTAACCCGGAAGCTTACAAGAAATCCTGCTATGCCCTGCGACGAAACATCAAACAGGTAAAGCGTCAATACAGGGCTAAGATCGAATCATACTACACCGGCTCCGATGCTCGTCATATGGAGCAGGGCTTGCAAAATATTACAGACTACAAAGGGAAGCACAGCCGTGAGCTGCCCAGTGACACGAGCCTACCAGACGAGCTAAATCACTTCTATGCTTGCTTCGAGGCAAGCAACACTGAGGCATGCATGAGAGCATCAACTGTTCCGGACGACTGTGTGATCACGCTCTCCGTAGCCGACGTGAGTAAGACCTTTAAACAGGTCAAGATACACAAGGCCAGACGGATTACCAGGACGTGGGCTCTGGGTATGTGCTGACCAGCTGGCAGGTGTCTTCACTGACATTTTCAACATGTCCCTGATTGAGTCTGTAATACCAACATGTTTCAAGCAGACCGCCATAGTCCCTGTCCCCAAGAACACAAAGGCAACCTGCCTAAATGACTACAGACCCGTATCACTCACGTCCGTAGCCAAGAAGTGCTTTGAAAGGCTAGTAATGGCTGACATCAACAACATTATCCCAGAAACCCTAGACCCACTCCAATTTGCATACCGCCCAAACAGATACACATGCAATCTCTATTGCACTCCACACTGTCCTTTCCGACGTGGACAAAAGGAACACTTATGTGAGAATGCTATTCATTGACTACAGCTCAGCGTTCAACACCATAGTGCCCTCAAAACTCATCACTAAGCTAAGGATCCTGGGACTAAACACCTCCCTCTGCAACTGGATCCTGGACTTCCTGACGGGCTGCCCTCAGGTGGTGAGGGTAGGTAGCAACATATCTGCCACGCTGATTCTCAACGCTGGAGCCCCCCAGGGGTGCGTGCTCAGTCCCCTTCTGTACTCCCTGTTCATCCACAACTGCATGGCCGGGCCAACACCATCATTACGTTTGCAGACGACACAACAGTGGTAGGCCTGATCACCGACAACGACGAGACAGCCTATAGGGAAGAGGTCAGAGACCTGGCTGGGTGGTGCCAGTATAACAACCTATCCCTCAACGTAACCAAGACTAAGGAGATGATTTTGGGCTACAGGAAATGGAGGACCGAGCACGCCCCCATTCTCATCGACAGGGCTGTAGTGGAGCAGGTTGAGAGCTTCAAGTTCCTTGGTGTCCACATCACCAACAAATTAGAATGGTCCAAACACACCAAGATGGTCATGAAGAGGGCACAACAAAGCCTATTCCCCCTCAGGAAACTAAAAAGATTTGGCTTGGGTCCTGAGATCCTCAAAAGGTTCTACAGCTGCACCGTCGAGAGCCTGGTTGTATCAGTGCCGGGTATGGAAATTGCTCTGCCTCTGACCACAAGGCACTACAGAGGGTAGTGCGAATGGCCCAATACATCACTGGGGCTAAGCTGCCTGCCTTCCAGGACCTCTACACCAGGCGGTGTCAGAGGAAGGCCCTAAATATTGTCAACGACCCCAGCCACCCCAGTCATAGACTGTTCTCTCTACTACCGCATGGCAAGCGGTACCCGAGTGCCAAGTCTAGGGCAAAAAGGCTTCTCAACAGTTTTTACCCCCAAGCCATAAGACTGAACAGGTATTCAAATAGCTACCCGGACTATTTGCATTGTGTGCCCCCCCAACCCCTCTTTTACGCTGCTGTTACTCTGTTACTGTTATTCCAGACCAACCAGTGCTCCCGCACATTGTCTAACCGGGCTATCTGCATTGTGTCCCACCACCCGCCACCCGCCACCCACCACCCACCAACCCCTCTTTTACGCTACTGCTACTCTCTGTCTATCATATATGCATTGTCACTTTAACCATATCTACATGTACATACTACCTCAATCAGCCTGACTAACCGGTGTCTGTATTTAGCCTCTCTACTTGTATAGCCTCGCTACTGTATATAGCCTCGCTACTTGTATAGCCTCGCTACTGTATGTAGCCTCGCTACTGTATATAGCCTCGCTACTTGTATAGCCTCGCTACTGTATATAGCCTCGCTACTGTATATAGCCTCGCTACTTGTATAGCCTCGCTACTGTATATAGCCTCGCTACTGTATATAGCCTCGCTACTTGTATAGCCTCGCTACTGTATATAGCCTCGCTACTGTATATAGCCTCGCTACTTGTATAGCCTCGCTACTTGTATAGCCTCACTACTGTATATAGCCTCGCTACTGTATATAGCCTCGCTACTGTATTTAGCCTCGCTACTTGTATAGCCTCGCTACTTGCATAGCCTCGCTACTGTATATAGCCTCGCTACTGTATATAGCCTCGCTACTTGTATAGCCTCACTACTGTATATAGCCTCGCTACTGTATATAGCCTCGCTACTGTATTTAGCCTCGCTACCTGTATAGCCTCGCTACTGTATATAGCCTCGCTACTGTATATAGCCTCGCAACTGTATATAGCCTCTCTACTGTATATAGCCTCGCTACTGTATTTAGCCTCGCTACTTGTATAGCCTCGCTACTGTATATAGCCTCTCTACTGTATATAGCCTCTCTACTGTATTTAGCCTCGCTACTGTATATAGCCTCTCTACTCTATATAGCCTCTCTACTGTATATAGCCTCTCTACTGTATATAGCCTCTCTACTGTATTTAGCCTCGCTACTGTATATAGCCTCTCTACTGTATATAGCCTCTCTACTGTATATAGCCTCGCTACTGTATTTAGCCTCGCTACTTGTATAGCCTCGCTACTTGTATAGCCTCTCTACTGTATATAGCCTCTCTACTGTATATAGCCTCTCTACTGTATTTAGCCTCTCTACTGTATATAGCCTCGCTACTGTATTTAGCCTCGCTACTTGTATAGCCTCTCTACTGTATATAGCCTCGCTACTGTATATAGCCTCTCTACTGTATATAGCCTCGCTACTGTATTTAGCCTCGCTACTTGTATAGCCTCGCTACTTGTATAGCCTCTCTACTGTATATAGCCTCTCTACTGTATATAGCCTCTCTACTGTATATAGCCTCTCTACTGTATTTAGCCTCTCTACTGTATATAGCCTCTCTACTGTATATAGCCTCTCTACTGTATTTAGCCTCTCTACTGTATATAGCCTCTCTACTGTATATAGCCTCGCTACTGTATATAGCCTCTCTACTGTATATAGCCTCTCTACTGTATATAGCCTCTCTACTGTATATAGCCTCTCTACTGTATTTAGCCTCTCTACTGTATTTAGCCTCGCTACTGTATATAGCCTCGCTACTGTATATAGCCTCTCTACTGTATATAGCCTCTCTACTGTATATAGCCTCTCTACTGTATTTAGCCTCGCTACTGTATATAGCCTCGCTACTGTATATAGCCTCTCTACTGTATATAGCCTCTCTACTGTATATAGCCTCTCTACTGTATATAGCCTCTCTACTGTATATAGCCTCTCTACTGTATTTAGCCTCGCTACTGTATATAGCCTCTCTACTGTATATAGCCTCTCTACTGTATATAGCCTCTCTACTGTATTTAGCCTCTCTACTGTATATAGCCTCGCTACTGTATTTAGCCTCGCTACTTGTATAGCCTCGCTACTGTATATAGCCTCTCTACTGTATATAGCCTCTCTACTGTATATAGCCTCTCTACTGTATATAGCCTCGCTACTGTATATAGCCTCTCTACTGTATATAGCCTCTCTACTGTATATAGCCTCGCTACTGTATATAGCCTCTCTACTGTATATAGCCTCTCTACTGTATATAGCCTCTCTACTGTATATAGCCTCTCTACTGTATATAGCCTCGCAACTGTTATTTTTCACTGTCTTTTTTAATGTTGTTTTAATTTTTGACTTACCTATTGTTTACCTAATACCTTTTTTTCACTATTGGTTAGAGCCTGTAAGTAAGCATTTCACTGTAAGGTCTACACCTGTTGTATTCAGCTCACGTGACAAATAAAAGTTTATTTGATTTTATTTGATTCACTATCACACAGTGGTATGCCGGTATTTACGTCATGTTATGAATGCAGCATAAGGCCACAGGCATGGGTGCGGTTGGAGGCTTGTCCAACTCACAGGTGCCATTTTGAAATAAGCTACAAGCCAATTGTTTGGAGAGCATTGTATTCTACTTCAGGCCTCTTTTCAACCATCATTTCACACTGCTTTGGTAGAAAATCATAGAGCTAATTAGAGGACTCATCTTTGTATCTGTCTCATTATGGCATATGTAAGAGCATGGGCAATGCCATTGAGACTATCTCCATTTTGAAGTAGTCCATTTTTTTGTTGTTGAAAAAAGCATCAATGTAATATTGGTGATTTACTGCCACCTGCAGTACCGGAGTCCTGAACCAAATCTTGTGTTTCATTTATTTATTGTGGCCACTAGATGGCAGTGATTTAGCTTAAAGTCATTTACAAACCAATCAACCAGATTTGAAGAATACAACGCTCAGATCATGGGCTGATCGCTCCCAAGCCATAGTAATCGCCACCCAGTTGACTACTTTAAAATGGCGAAAGCCCTCGATGGCAATGTCCATGCAAAATAGGTCCTCTAACTAACTCTATGTAGAAATGAGACATCCGTTGTCATTGGATTATATACAGTATACTTCCTTGGATTTGGACTTGGATTTAAGGACTCAAACCTATGGCAACCTTGTGGATATTGTCTTTGGACTGTTGGCTCTGACAGATTTATTTATTTGTTGATTATTTAATCATTGTTTTGTTGCGTATGTTAAACCCTATCATTTTCCTATAAAGAATACACTATTACTGCACTCCAAGTTCCCCAATCTTTGTGTTTTATGCAAGTTACAGTGTCTGTTTTGGTTGGTGCTTGTGTCTTTACAGTATGTGTGTGAGAGAGTTCATGTGTGTGTGTGTGTGTGTGTGTGTGAGTGTGTGTGTGTGAGTGTGTCAAATGTCACCTAACTCAATATTGATGGAACATTGTCTACCCGGTTTTTATTTGGCCCCTTATGTTTTCGGTTCTTGACATGCCTCTTTTGTTCAGGGGTTGAACACCAAGCCACCAAAAAAAACAAAAGCAAAACGGGCATTTGTACATTGCCTTTCAGTCACCCACTATCAGTTATTTTCTTGTTATGGAGAGAGTTGATGTGAGACTCCATGTCATGTTTCATTCCTCCCATCTCTAAAACATGACCAGTGTCTGTCTGGGTGCCCTCCACTGTAACCTCTGTGATATTAGGCTTCTCTCTGAATTGCCGCCTGTCGAGTGTATTACACCATGTCAATCGATTCTGAAATCGAGATGGAGCTTGATGATTCGTGGGTGACTTTCTTTTGACACATGCCGGCATGCTTTTTTATAAATCAGTGATAAGGAAGACTTCTCTGAGACAGCTGTATAATAAACTACCTGTATCTGAGAGAATATTGGGAACTCTTTCTATATTCTCTCTCCCTCCAGTTATGTTAATGTATGTACAATGGGTCTGGTTCAAAGTGGATGATTGAATGTGTACTTCTATTATAGATAGTACCTGCATGTATACATATTGTTGTGTATGTAGCAATACATGGATCCCCTTTTCGTGGACTAAAATGCAGAAATGGTAAATGACGTACTCACACACATACATGTCAGATCACACCAACTATCACAATGAGTCAGTCACAAAAAGGATTGGGCAATATGCCATTGAACATATCCCAGCTGTTTATTATACAGTACTCGCTAGCTGTAAACAGTAGCTTAGTGTCACCATGATTTGAAAAGAGAAGTCTAGAAACAAAGTTAGCCTGCGTTTAGCATCCCATAGTAGAAAGTATAAAACAAAATCATTTCTGCACTGCAGGCTACTGTGTTTCTACCAGTGTTAAATAGCACTGGCTCTCCCCCATACTCATTCAAAGCCAAATATCTCCTTCTAGGCCTGCCGGTAATATGGGTTAATTGTTCTGGATGGTTGGATCACTTCCAACAGTTCATCCAATTTCCATTTAAATTGAGCTATCGGAGCGTGACATGGGCGACGCTCTGATCCGCCCGGCACTGTCACACGCAGCCATGGGAGACCTGGCCCACTCCTGGGCTGGATGTGGAGCGGGTAACCTTGTATACAGGTCTGTCTGAGGGTTCTCAAGTGGCACACACAGAATGGAATGCATGTGCACACCTTGCCTGGATCTCCCAATAGGGTTGATCCGTTAAGCCAGAGGCAGCCGAAAGCCCCCTCATATAGTTAGAGCAGTGGAGTGTATACTCATAGCCACAATCTCCTGTTGGCAATCATCACAGTTTGTCGTGACCTGCCAGTCTGTACAGTGGAGTAGAGGGGAGGCCATAAGCATCTCCTTTAATAGTTCTGTTCACTTTCAATGGGAAATGTGATGGTATTCTCTTACAATTTCATCAACCTCTTTTCCATATTTAATTCAATAATTGCATGTTTAAAATCAAAGGAGGTGCATTTTATAAAGACAGATTTATGATGACACACACACACACATACAGTATAGTTCTAAATAATGGTGACAATGTACAATTATTCTGAATGTTACAAACAGCTTATAGACAACACATACAGTACATTTGTCTATTTTAGCACCCTCAGCCACACCTTGCATTGTCCAGATATCCACAGTGATGTGGAGCACTGCAGTGTGTCATTCAGAGTCAGAGAGTCAGAGTCAGAGGGCCAGAGTTAGAGAGTCAGAGAGTCAGATTTAGAGAAGGGTAGTGTCTGTATGTAGCATGGCCTTCCAGTGAGCTGTTATCCTCTCCCTATCGTCTGTCTCCCCTCACTGCCCCTATACATCATACAGACAGGTCCTGTGCTCCTGTGGACGTGGCTCCTAATAGCCATGCACTAGGGCTGAGCAAGCATAACATCCCATAGGACCTTATTGTATCATCAATCTGTTCCATTCTCGAAACCACCCCCATGTTGTACTTATTATTTCTACACTCTTAGAAAAAAGGTGCTATCTAGAACCTTTTAGAAATGTCTTTGGCTGTCCTCATTAGATCATCTTTTGAAGAACCCTATTGGGTTCCATGTAGAACCCTTTCCACAGAGGGTTCTACATGAACCAAAAAGGGTTCTACCTGGATCTCGAAAAGGGTTATCTTATGGGGGCAGCCGAACAACCCTTTTGGAACCCTTTTTTCTTGGAGTGTAAATGGGGTTGAGGAAAGACCTGCATTAAATCTCATGCTTCCTATCAAACAGAGAAAGTAGACTTTAGAAGTGTCTGATAGGATGGCTACTGTGGAAAGCCATTGTCTTAGTAGGCTATTCTCTGTGCTTGTCCCTAACCTCAGTGGGCCAGACCCTCCATCACTGTCTGGTCCGATGCTGTGAAGAGTCCCCCCCCCAGGCAGGGTGGTTGGTGTGGAATCTCTGGCTAGATGCTGAATTAAGTGATTCAACTAAGCAGAGGGCTCCTCACCCTCAGACTCCGACCCAGGGCTTTATTGGTCGGATCATGAGGAGAAAATGGAGGCCACACACACTTTGCTACTGTAGACTAAATTACACCATGATGAATGGGAGGTCTACTGGGACTCACCTCTGACCTCTGTGTTTAGCTTCTTCTCAAGGTGCATGTACAGTACCGGTCAAAAGTTTTAGAACACCTACTCAATCAAGTTGTTTTATTTTGACTATTTTCTACATTGTAGAATAATAGTGAAGACATCAACACTATGAAATAACAAATATGGGATCATGTAGTAACCAAAAAAGTGTTAAACAAATCAAAATATATTTTATATTTGAGATTCTTCAAATGGCCCCCCTTTGCCTTGATGACAGCTTTGCACGCCTCACTTCGTGGTGGATTTTTTAAAAATTGATTGATTTACATTTTTTTAACCAGGTAGGCCAGTTGAGAACAAGTTCTCATTTACAACTGCGACCTGACCAAGATAAAGCAAAGCAGTGCGACTCAAACAACACAGTGTCAAGGATCAGTAGGGTAGTCATTTTACGAGGGTATGTTTGGCAGCATGAGTGAAGGATGCTTTGTTGTGAAATAGGAAGCCGATTCTAGATTTAATTTTGGATTGGAGATGCTTAATGTGAGTCTGGAAGGAGAGTTTACAGGCTAACCAGACAGCTAGGTATTTGTAGTTGTCCACATATTCTAAGTCAGATATTATTCTAAGCAGTGACGCTAGACGGGTGGGTGGGTGCGGGCAGCGATCTTGTCACACCAACGGTGCGGCCGGAGTCCAGGTCACGCCCTGTCCTTGGAGATCCTTTTATTGTCTCTATTTTGGTTTAGTCAGGGCGTGAGTTGGGGTGGGCATTTCTATGTTTTGTGTTTCTATGATTTTCTATCTTCATGTTTTGGCCGGGTATGGTTCCCAATCAGGGACAGCTGTCTATCGTTGTCTCTGATTGGGAACCATACTTAGGTACCCTTTTTCCCACCTGTGTTTGTGGGAAGTTGACTTTCTTGATGGCACTTAGCCTTAAGTTTCACGGTTTTGTTTTGTGGTGTTTATTGTTTTGTTCGGCATCTTTTTCTTAATTAAAGAACATGAACGCTCACCATGCTGCACCTTGGTCCGCTCCTTTCCGCAGCCGTGACAGATCCGTTGAAGAGCATACATTTAGTTTAACTTGCATTTAAGAGCAGTTGGAGGCCACGGAAGGAGTGTTGTATGGCATTGAAGCTCGTCTGGAGGTTTGTTAACACAGTGTCCTAAGAAGGGCCAGAAGTTTACAGAATGGTGTCGTCTGCGTAGACGTGGATCAGAGAATCACCAGCCGCAAGAGCAACATCATTGATGTGTACAGAGAAAAGCGTTGGCCTGAGAATTGAACCGTGTGGCACCCCCCATAGAGACTGCCAGAGGTCCGGACAACAGGCCCTCCAATTTGACACACTGAAATCTGTCTGAGAAGTAGTTGGTGAACCAGGTGAGGAAGTCCCTTGAGAAACCAACGCTGCTGAGTCTGCCAGTAAGAATGCGGTGGTTGACAGAGTCGAAAGCCTTGGCCAGGTCGATGAAGACGGCTGCACAGTATTGTGTTTTATCGATGGCGGTCATAATATGGTTTACGACCTTGAGCCTGGCTGAGGTGCACCCATTACCAGATTGGAAACCAGATTGCATAGCGGAGACGGTACGGTGGGATTCGAAATGGTCGGTAATATGTTTAACTTTGCTTTCAAAGACTTTAGAAAGGTAGGATAGATATAGGTCTGTAACAGTTTGGGTCTAGAGTGTCTCCCCCTTTGAAGAGGGGAATGACCGCGTTAGCTTTCCAATCTTTAGGGATCTCAGACAATATGAAAGAGAGGTTGAACAGGCTAGTAAATGGGGTTGCAAAAATTGTGGCGGATAATTTTAGAAAGAGAGGGTCCAAATGGTCTTGCCCAGCTGATTTGTATGGGTCCAGATTTTCTAGCTCTTTCAGAACATCATCTATCTGGATTTGGGTGAAGGAGAAAAGGGGTAGGCTTGGTCAAGTTTCTGTAGGGGGTGCAAAGCTGTTGACCGGGGTAGGGGTAGCCAGGTGGAAATCATAGAAAAATGCTTATTGAAATTCTCGATTATCGTAGATTTATCGGTGGTGATTGTGTTTCCTACCCTCAGTGCAGTGGGAAGCTGTGAGGAGGTGCTCTTATTCTCCATTTACTGTGTCCCAGAACATTTTGTAGTTTGTGCTGCAGGATGCACATTTCTGTTTCAAAAAGCTAGCCTTTGCTTTCCTAACTGCCTGTGTATATTGGTTCCTAACTTCCCTGAAAAGTTGCATATCGTGGGGGCTATTCGATGCTAATGCAGTACGCTGGTCAAGGGCAGTCAAGTCTGGAGTGAACCAAGGGCTATATCCGTTCTTAGTTGAATGGGGCATGCTTATTTAAGATGGTGAGGAAAGCACTTTTAAAGAATAACCAGGCATCCTCTACTGATGGAATGAGGTCAATATTATGATGACCCTGCCACTCTGTCTGCCATATTCTGTTTCTTAGCTCTTGTTTTCCTTAATAGGATGTCAGTGGGCGGAGCCGGGAGGGTCATCAGCAAAATGGGACACACTTGGGCCCGGGTGTGTCCCAGGATAAATACACCTCTTCCCCATTCATTGGGGAGACTCTCTCCATGCAGACACACCTGGGCCCGGGTGTGTCCCAGGATAAATACACCTCTTCCCCATTCATTGGGGAGACTCTCTCCATGCAGACACACCTGGGCCCGGGTGTGTCCCAGGATAAATACACCTCTTCCCCATTCATTGGGGAGACTCTCTCCATGCAGATGCAGATTTTGGTTGTGGCTGTTTTTGGTTTGCAGTGGCACCGGTCAACACCCCTCATCACATTTATGCACGCAACCACTCACTTACACTACTGATTACATACACCCTTGTTAATTGTATTTAGTTTACTTTAGTTAAATATATTTTGTTATTCCTTATCTCCACATTGTCTCCCTTTTTGTTACAGACTTTGAGCCTGTTTGTGACAAGTGGGGGCTCATCCAGGATAATAAGGTTGGTTCCTAGACATTTTGGCGTATAGCACTTTGTTGCATTATGAAGCACTAATACTAGTGTTTGGTTTACTAGTATGTGTGTTGTGTTTGGGAGAAAACGTGGAGTTAAACTCTGTAGTTGCTTTGTTTGCATCAGCTTGTTTGAGTTGTAATGTTTGGTGCCCAGTACAGGTTGCCTTTGTTTGTTTGGTAAACTTGCCGCTGCGGTAGGTATTCACCCTCTTTGCATATGTATTCACCCTCTTTGCATATGTATTCACCCCCTTTGCATATGTATTCACCCCCTTTGCATATGTATTCACCCCCTTGCATATGTATTCACCCCTTTGCATATGTATTCACCCCCTTTGCATATGTATTCACCCCTTTGCATATGTATTCACCCCTTTGCATATGTATTCACCCCTTTGCATATGTATTCACCCCTTTGCATATGTATTCACCCCCTTTGCATATGTATTCCACTCCTTTGCATATGTATTCACCCCCTTTGCATATGTATTCACCCCCTTTGCATATGTATTCACCCCCTTTGCATATGTATTCACCCCCTTTGGATATGTATTCACCCCCTTTGCATATGTATTCACCCCCTTTGCATATGTATTCACCCCTTTGCATATGTATTCACCCCTTTGCATATGTATGCACCCCTTTGCATATGTATTCACCCCTTTGCATATGTATTCACCCCCTTTGCATATGTATTCACCCCCTTTGCATATGTATTCACCCCTTTGCATATGTATTCACCCCCTTTACATATGTATTCACCCCCTTTGCATATGTATTCACTCCCTTTGCATATGTATTCACCCCCTTTGCATATGTATTCACCTCCTTTGCATATGTATTCACCCCCTTTGCATATGTATTCACCCCTTTGCATATGTATTCACCCCCTTTGCATATGTATTCACCCCCTTTGCATATTTATTCACCCCCTTTGCATATGTATTCACCCCCTTTGCTATGAAGCCCTTAAATAAGATCTGGTGCAACCAATTACCTTCAGAAGTCACATAATTAGTTAAGTACAGTCCACCAGTGTGGTTTAAGCAACACTCAAGTGGTTTAAGGGGAAACATTTAAACGTCTCGGAGTGGCCTAGTCAAAGCCCAGAAGTCAATCCAATTGAGAATCTGTGGTATGACTTAAAGATTGCTATACACCAGCGGAACCCATCCAACTTGAAGGAGCTGGAGCAGTGTAGCCTTGAAGAATGGGCAAAAATCCCATTGGCTATATGTGCCAAGCTTATAGAGACACCCCAAGAGACTTGCAGCTGTAATTACTGCAAAAGGTGGCTCTACAAAGTTTTTACTTTTTTTTTGGGGGGGGGGGTGAATAGTTATGCACGCTCAAGTGTTCAGTTTTTTTGTCTTATTTCTTGTTTGTTTCAAAAAATATATATTTTGCATCTTCAAAGTGGTAGCCACGTTGTGTAAATCAAATGATCAAATCAACACCACCAAAAATCTATTTCAATTCCAGGTTGTAAGTTAACAAAATAGGAAAAATGCCAAGGGGGTGAATACTTTCTTAAACCACTGTATGACCTTCTGCCTGCCCCTGGACCCAGCTACCTGCCTTCTATGGTCCTTTGCAATAAACACCTGCTGCGCCCTGCATTTGAAACCAGTGCTCTGTCTCCCCTTGTGTTCATTACAGTCGGACCGCAGAGTAAAGGAACATCAGCCAACAAGTGCTCAGCATATGTGGGAACTCCTTCAAGAATGTTGGAAAAGCATTCCAGGTGAAGCTGGTTGAGAGAATGCCAATAGTGTGGAAAGCTGTCATCAAGGCAAAGGGTGGCTATTTGAAGAATCTCAAATATAAAATATGTTTTGATTTGTTTTATACTTTTTAGGTTACTACATGATTACATATGACTACATGATTACTAGTGAAGCCATCTAGTTTTCTCCAATGTAGAAAATAGTACAAAATAAAGAAAATCCCTTTAATGAGTAGGTGTTCTAAAACTTTTGACCGGTAGTGTAGGTTTATTTAAACACTTTGGAATTATTATAACTGCAATTTTATTTTGAGTGGTTGCAAGTCTCATTTTTCTCCCTTTTTGTTATTGTGTAAGGTTCAATGTTTGTTTCTGTGTGTTTTGGTACAAGTTTTGTATTCATGCAGTGTGTATGTGTGCACTCACCTACCTTATGTTTACATAAGCTTGTGTTGTGTGTTTGCATGGTGTGATGCGGGAGTACTTTCACTACACGGCTGTCTGCCAACCCACTGAGTGACTCTTGGAATCTGGTCCCCTTGAGGTGCCCTTCACTCTAACACACTGAGACGGGCTGGGGCCCCTCAATACTCCCCTCCCGCAGTGAAGCTCTGCAGATTCTCCACAGAAAATACATGTCCAGATATGTCTATTCTGCTGTCTGATATTCACAGTGTTCTAAAACAAAGCCCTGGTATGAATATTTATAACTCCTCTGATGGGATCAATGGGAAGAGAGAGAGCCTGAATAATCATCTATCTATACTTCCAGACCCTTCTTATCTCCTCTCCATCTCTCTGAAGTACTCTCTGTTTATTATCTATGCATAGTCACTTTACAAATGACCTGGACTAACTTGTACCCCCCGCACATTGACTCGGTACCACTACCCCTGTACGTATATAGCCTTGTTATTGTTATGCAAATGTATATTTTTACTTTTTGATTACTTAAAAAAAAAGAAGTTTAGTTTATTTAGTAAATATTTTGTTAACTCTTTCTTAAATGCATTGTTGGTAAGTAAAATGTTATTTGATTTGAAAGAGAACTAGAGAAGGACAGAAAGAGCATGTTGGCTTGGTACTGCTACCTTGACAGGGATCATGTAGAGTTATTCCTGTTGCAGCTTCTAGGAATTATTGATAGAATAAGAATAAAGCTATGCTAGTTTGGCCTCTGCATTCTAAATCTAGGCATCCACTTCTGGATCCACAACCTTCCTAACACCTCAGTTTATTTTGTTTTTGTTCTTTCACATCCCATGACTCTCACACTCCCTCTCTTACCTCAGCATCTCTGACTAAACTGATTTGTGTGTGTGTTTGTGTGAGAGGGACAGAGCGCTCAAGTTCTGGTTGGACTTGGAACAGACCCCTGGTGTCTTCATTAGCATGCCCAGCATGGAGGATCTCAGAGATAAAAGTCAGACAGGCTGAGACTTTCTGCTCTGTGTCTTCTGTGGGTGGTGGGCACACTGCCCGGTGCTCAGTAAGTCAATTAGGTCGGCACTGTGCCCACCACTGGCCCTCCCTGACAGACAGTAACCCTGCCACAAGCTCTTTAACTGCACAAGGAGAAAACCATTCATCAGAGGTGCTTGCATCTCCCAGCTTTTACTGTTCTGCAGAGAGGGGAGCAGCGGACGAGCCCTGAGTCCTTGATGATGAATGCCCTAGCTTCCACACCTTTTAAAAGTACACTTTATCAATGAGGAATGGAGCAGTGTGTTCAGGTAGCTGAGGGGAAATTGGCTTTTTCCTTTCACCTGCAGCCAATGGTGAAGAAGTGAATGGAAAGGGATGGGAGGCCGGCTGCCCTCTGAGCTGATTTATATGGGGAAAATGAGAGGAGCAGGCATTTCAATCTCTCTCTCTCTCTCTCTCTCTACGGCCTCTTTTCTTCTCATTCTTTATTTTTTATTCCTCTACTCCCTCTCTACCCCCATTCCCCCATGTGTTGACAGGGAGGTCCTGAGGGTGAGGGCAGCATTTGCGATTTGGGGACAGAAACCTGAGACAGCAAGGCCCTGTCTGAGAACACAGTGTGCAGAACCAATACTGAGGCCAGAGCAGAGCAAAACAGGGTTCAGTAACAATCCCGAGGCCAGAGCAGAGCAGAACAGAACAGTGTGCAGCATCAATTCCCGAGGCCAGACAGAGCAGAGCAGTGTGCAGCATCAATACTGAGGCCAGAGCAGAACAGAACAGAACAGTGTGCAGCACCAATACTGAGGCCAGAGCAGAACAGAACAGTGTGCAGTACCAATACTGAGGCCAGAGCAGAGCAGAACAGAACAGTGTGCAGCACCAATACTGAGGCCAGAGCAGAACAGAACAGAACAGTGTGCAGTACCAATACTGAGGCCAGAGTGTGCAGCACCAATACTGAGGCCAGAGCAGAACAGAACAGAACAGTGTGCAGTACCAATACTGAGGCCAGAGCAGAACAGAACAGAACAGTGTGCAGTACCAATACTGAGGCCAGCCAGAGCAGAATGGTGTGCAGCACCAACACCGAGGCCAGAGCAGAGCAGAGTAAAACAAAACAGAACAGTGTGCAGCATCAATACCGAGGCCAGACAGAGCAGAACAGTGTGCAGCATCTATAATGAGGCCAGACAGAGAAGAGCAGTGTGCAGCACCAATACCGAGGCCAGACAGAGCAGAGCAGTGTGCAGAAACAATACTGAGGCCAGACAGAGCAGAGCAGTGTGCAGAAACAATACTGAGGCCAGACAGAGCAGAGCAGTGTGCAGAAACAATACCGAGGCCAGACAGAGCAGAGCAGTGTGCAGAAACAATACTGAGGCCAGACAGAGCAGAGCAGTGTGCAGCACCAATACCGAGGCCAGACAGAGCAGAGCAGTGTGCAGCACCAATACTGAGGCCAGACAGAGCAGAGCAGTGTGCAGAAACAATACTGAGGCCAGAGCAGAACAGAACTGTGTGCAGCACCAATACTGAGGCCAGAGCAGAACAGAACAGTGTGCAGTACCAATACTGAGGCCAGAGCAGAACAGAACAGTGTGCAGCACCAATACTGAGGCCAGACAGAGCAGAGCAGTGTGCAGCACCAATACCGAGGCCAGACAGAGCAGAGCAGTGTGCAGCACCAATACCGAGGCCAGACAGATCAGAGCAGTGTGCAGCATCAATACTGAGGCCAGACAGAGCAGAGCAGTGTGCCGTATCAATACCGAGGCCAGACAGAGCAGAACAGTGTGCAGCACCAATACCGAGGCCAGACAGAGCAGAGCAGTGTGCAGCACCAATACCGAGGCCAGACAGATCAGAGCAGTGTGCAGCATCAATACTGAGGCCAGACAGAGCAGAGCAGTGTGCCGTATCAATACCGAGGCCAGACAGAGCAGAACAGTGTACAGTATCAATACTGAGGCCAGACAGAGCAGTGTGCAGAATCATTACCGAGGCCAGACAGAGCAGAACAGTGTACTGCACCAATACTGAGGCCAGACAGAGAGGAACAGTGTACAGCATCAATACTGAGGCCAGACAGCAGAACAGTGTACTGCACCAATACTGAGGCCAGACAGAGCAGAACAGTGTACAGCACCAATACCGAGGCCAGGGAAGAACAGAGCAGAACCAGAGAGAACCACGACCTTGAGCCGTGAGTCGAAAACATGCACACAAATGCATATCCCACTGTGGAGGTGGGCTCCCAGGCCCGTCTGCCCAGGGTACGTGGCCACTGATTGGCATATGGTGTTTTGCTCAAACTGGATTAAATTCAGCCCCTCATGAATTACTGTGAATGCCCAGGATATTGTGCTGCAGCATTGAGAGAAGCAAATTTGTGTTTTTTTTCATATCCTTCCCTAATTGATATTCATGGATGCAGTAACTTATATGCCACAAAGGATATTGTGCAATGAAAACCATTTAGATGTTTATTATTGAACACTATGATAACCCAACCATCCCATGGGTTACTGCTCTGTGTGTGTGTGTGTGTGTGTGTGTGTGTGTGTGTGTGTGTGTACGTGTGGTGTGTGTGTGTGTGTGTGTGTGTGTGTGTGTGTGTGTGTGTGTGTTTAAATAAATCTTTGGTTGGGCCCATTTGACTGAATTAGGTTCAACATCAGTCATTTTGCCCTGCAGCCTTCCCTATCAATGGGACTGGTGGTGGTTTGTCTTTTGGGCTTTTATATGTCAAGCAAATAATAGAGTGGTGCTCCCAGCCACTGGGATTAGAAAGGCTCTCTGTAAGGACACGGGACAAGGCTCTATGTAAGGACACGGGACAAGGCTCTCTGTAAGGACACGGGACAAGGCTCTCTGTAAGGACATGGGACAAGGCTCTCTGTAAGGACACGGGACAAGGCTCTCTGTAAGGACATGGGACAAGGCTCTCTGTAAGGACATGGGACAAGGCTCTCTGTAAGGACACGGGACAAGGCTCTCTGTAAGGACATGGGACAAGGCTCTCTGTAAGGACACGGGACAAGGCTCTCTGTAAGGACACGGGACAAGGCTCTCTGTAAGGACATGGGACAAGGCTCTCTGTAAGGACACGGGACAAGGCTCTCTGTAAGGACACGGGACAAGGCTCTCTGTAAGGACACGGGACAAGGCTCTCTGTAGGGACACGGGACAAGGCTCTCTGTAAGGACACGGGACAAGGCTCTCTGTAGGGACACGGGACAAGGCTCTCTGTAAGGACACGGGACAAGGCTCTCTGTAAGGACACGGGACAAGGCTCTCTGTAAGGACACGGGACAAGGCTCTCTGTAAGGACACGGGACAAGGCTCTCTGTAAGGACACGGGACAAGGCTCTCTGTAAGGACACGGGACAAGGCTCTCTGTAAGGACACGGGACAAGGCTCTCTGTAAGGACACGGGACAAGGCTCTCTGTAAGGACACGGGACAAGGCTCTCTGTAGGGACACGGGACAAGGCTCTCTGTAGGGACACGGACAAGGCTCTCTGTAAGGACACGGGACAAGGCTCTCTGTAGGGACATGGGAGAAGGCTCTCTGTAGGGACACGGGACAAGGCTCTCTGTAGGGACACGGGACAAGGCTCTCTGTAGGGACACGGGACAAGGCTCTCTGTAGGGACACGGGACAAGGCTCTCTGTAGGGACACGGGACAAGGCTCTCTGTAAGGACACGGGACAAGGCTCTCTGTAAGGACACGGGACAAGGCTCTCTGTAAGGACACGGGACAAGGCTCTCTGTAGGGACATGGGACAAGGCTCTCTGTAAGGACACGGGACAAGGCTCTCTGTAAGGACACGGGACAAGGCTCTCTGTAGGGACACGGGACAAGGCTCTCTCCCTGAAGTGCTTGTTTACTTCAACCATCTAGTTTTAGACAATATACTATATCAGGCCCTCTACCACCCCTCTACCTCTCCTCTCTATCTCCCTGCATACTTACAGAGAGGGCTATTCAAGGTTGGCCTCTGTAAGCTGTGAACAGCACATCAGTGTGTGTCAGAGAGCAGTACTGCAACTGAAAGGGGTATGAATTGTTGTATCTCTGTGGTGTTGTGGAGAAAAACATGAACCTCCTGGAGTCTACTGAAGCCTCTTCCCCTCCACCATAATGCTCCACTGCTGGGTCTATTTACATATGTATCCTTTCCGGCAGCTGACTCTATCAAATGCTGGCGATTCCCCTGTTATCGCCCACATGTGTGTTCAGTCTTGAAGTGGATCTGTCCCTATTTCACCCTGATGTCAGTCTTAAGAATGGAAGAGGAGTAAGGATAGATGGGTTCTATATACCAGGATGTGTTTGTCCCTCCGTCCCTCCCCAGCCATGGGGATGAGTGTGTTTCATGCAGAGTGATTGAATGATTCAGTGCTCTTGGTGCTGTGTATGTCCCTAGCTATAGCCACTCACTGGCAGGCAGTGGTGAGAGATGATGTATAGCTCTCTGCTGGGTAACTGCCTCCCTGGGACTTGTCGTGGATTTTTAGGATTTCATATGAATATGTGCAGGAAAGATTGGAGTTTGATGATGATTTCTGGTCAACAAGGAGGATGCTGCATCGTAGTGAATGTGGAGAACAGGACATTTCCCCCACGGCTGTTAACACTATAGTGGTAGCCAACAAGAGCCAATATAATGATCTCCATATAAAAGGTAGAGCGAGTGACGGCGTCACTACAGTCACCTACTCCTACAGGATTTGATGGGGGACTTATTTAGACATTACCTGTGAATCTGGTTTTGTTACAAAAAGTCATACACACACTTTTCCATTATTGCCACTCAGACGTGGGTCATTTCACAAATGTAAATTTAAGTGGTCATTACTGTGTCATCAGTGGTCCAAAAATGGTATTTTACATTGTGCTTTGTAGCTAGACACTGTCCATTAGTCTTAGCTGTTTGTGATCAGGCTATGTGACACACACTGCGTCTGTGTTGGACAGGGACCTAGTCTCCTGCCTCACCACCTGAGGGCTAAAGAAAAGAGACAGACAGACACAGGAAATGGAGGGCATTTCGTCATCCTGACACACACAACATGTTGGTCAGAGAGTGGTTCCATATATCACTGAAATTAATTTGGTTTCATCAGTTGCTAGATTTCAGACAATTCATCTATTTGAGTTATGGTTGCCTTCAGACGAGGAAGAGAATCAAGCCAGCTGTATTTTCTACCTGTACTGTCTCAGCCTCCAGCCTCAGTGTAAGTGCACATCTCTCACGTACTGTTCTTCTGGGCTTGCTTTGTGAACATGTACTGTACACACCCATAGGGACTCCCGTAAACGCGGGAAGTAGTTTGGGGGTGCTGTGATCGTCGACAGGGAGGTTGGGCAGCGCTACAGAAGTTTATATTGTTCCACTAATACAGGACTAGTAAAGACCCAGTGCACTACTTTTGTAAAACAACTGAAACTAAATGTATTTGAGTGTTAACCAGCATTTGTTCCTTGAGTCTGATAATTATCTGTACCAAACAGTTAATCTGATAATACTTGTGGAACATACAAATGATCCAGTTTCTTGAAACGTTTTCCTATTTGAAGTGGTCTGTACATTCCTTTTATATTTTAGTAAGCACACTTATCCAGAGCAACTTACAGTAGTGAGTGCATACCTTTTCACTCTGGTCCCCCATGGGATTCAAACCCACAATCTTAGTGCTGCAAGCACCATGCTCTTCCAACTGAGCCACGTAATCGCATCACATCATCACAAACTGCTTGATGTCTCAATTTACTCAATTACTGTATTGTACATTGTTTTTCTTCATGGTGATGGAAAGTCTACAGGTACAAACCTAGATGACCAGCCTATGAACAATACAGTAATGTACATTTACATTAAGTGGTTTGTAAGGATGGTAAATTAATACCACACAAAAAAGTGATTGTTTTCCATGTTTGATCAAGAAAAATATTTGGGGTCTTTGCCAATAACTTTGCACCTTTTGATGTAAATATTTGAGTACAGGGTTTTGTTCTTTCTGGATTCAACAGACCAACTATTGAATCCTACCAGATACTGTTCTAAATTATACAACAACCTTTTTTTTGCCAAAGCAGAGATGCAGATGATTTTTTTCTATATTGGTCCGCTAACACAGGACTAGCAAAGACCCAGTTCACTACTTTTGTGAAAAAATATGTGTTTTATTAATCTGTTTTTTTTAGGGGGTGCTGCAGCACCATCAGCACCCCTACTTCTCATGGCTATGGGGACTCCAGGCATGAGGGTAAAAGCAATGCAGTGTGGAAGAATTTGGCCCATGCTTTGGCACCAGTGAGAAATGGGCAGAGACACGCATGAGTAGTCTACCAGATGACAATGAATCTGTAATCAGAATTATCTAGTGAGAAAATGGAGGACTGGTGGAATGCAGTCTTGTCTCCATGTCAAACGGCACTCTCTCAAGTCTTTGTTTATCTGGCCAAAGGTTGACTAATCTTCTATGGAGGAATGTCCTTTATTGTCAATCTCTGAAGGGCAATAATGAATTTCATAAAAATCCACTACAGGTGCAGGTTTACCTTCAGATTGGTTTCATACCCACCTCATTACATTAATATTACCACCAGACAGACAAAGACAGCTAAACCTGCATAGAAATAGGATGGTCTCATAATGGCTCCCAATATAACAGGTGGGTAGCTGGGCCTCCTCTCCCCTCATTAGAGGGACTCACCCATGATTTAAAACCGTTACCCATGTGACAGGTAGGGTGGCACCATGGCAGCCAGCGCTTTCCCCCTCCCTGGTGACCCCAGATGGCCTCGCTCCCCCAGTAGGGTGGATAATTGTCTAATTAAACGGCGAGAGAGACAGCGGCCCCATCATTAAAGACAGCGCTCCATCAGCTCCTGCCACGCAGGGCAGCCTCCTCTAAACACCCCCATCCTGGCAGTAAAGGTCAAACACAGACTGAAGGTTTTGGCAGCTGCTGATACTCTTTGCCAGGCAGTATAGTAACTCTGTTTTCTGTCTCTGCTTCAGTCATATTTAAAAATGAACAAAAACTGAAAAGATAAACCTAATCTCCTGTAGGAGATTCCTCAGTGCAGGTATTGTAGGACGTCATATATAGCCATACCCCATCTAAACATCACCATCATGTGTGATAGTCTCTGCTGTCAAACTGATGGATTCTGCTTGACCTTTCAAAGTCAAGTTATTTATGGGGAACACAAACACCTTTCCCCACCACCTCTCTTCCACCAATGCACGTGCGCGCGCACACACACGCACACACTTCATAAATATTTCAGCAGACGGATGGCTTTGTGTCAGAGACAAAGGGTTAACACAGTCCCTTCTGAAATGTCAGACATGCCAAAAAAATGCCCAGCATGCTGTTGTGTTGCCAGCATGGGCGGACTGGACTTCTGGCATTTCGGGCAAATGCCAGATGGGCTGGTCCATTTTTAGCCCAGTGGGCCTGTCTGACTTGTTTTTTTTTTTGTGCAAAATTATATTATCTGGCTAATAATGGGGGCCACAAAGAAAAAAAAGGTCTGTTGGGTTAGAAATGCCAGGGCCGATTTCTGGTCCCACTCGAACCCTGGTTGACAGAGAACCCAACATCACCTGTTTGTCTGGGATTCCAGACTCCATTAAGTCTGCCTGCTTAATCTCCCAGTTATACATGATCACATGTGCCATAGATATTTACTGGATACGTACTGGATATGTACTGGTTATGTATTGGTTATGTACGGGATATGTACTCGCTATGTACTGGATATGTATTTGAATTGTTCTGGAATCTATGCAGTATTTTGTTTTTTTATGTGTTATTTCTTACAATGTTACCCCAGGACATCTTAGGTTTTATTACATACAGTCTAGAGGAACTATTGGACATAAGAGCAACGTCAGCTCCCCAACATTACGACCAGGAATACGACTTTCCCGAAGCGGATCCTCTGTTTGGCCTACCACCCAGAACAATGGATCGGATCCCAGCCGGCGACCAGAAACAACGACTCCGTAGAAGGGGCACATCGCGAACATACTACTCGCCAATGTCCAGTCTCTTGACAACAAGGTAGACAGAATCCGAGCAAGAGTTGCCTTCCAGAGAGACATCAGAGACTAACGTTCTTTGTTTCACGGAAACATGGCTCACTCGAGACACACTATTGGAGTCGGTACAGCCACCTGGTTTCTTCACGCATCGCGCCGACAGAAAAAAGCATCTCTCTGGTAAGAAGAAGGGCAGGGGTGTATACCTTATGATTAACGAGACCTCCTTTTGTTCACCTGACTTAGAATTCCTCACAATCAAATGCCGACCGCATTATCTACCAAGAGAAAGCGCTTCGATCATAATCACAGTCGTGTATATTCCCCCCCAAGCAGACACATCGACAGCCCTGAAAGAACTTCATTCGACTCTTTGTAAACTGGAAACCACATATCCTGAGGCTGCATTCATTGTAGCTGGGGATTTTAATAAGGCTAATCTGAAAACTATCTGAAAACAAGGCTCCCTAAATTCACCCTACTTGACACCCTAGACCCACTCCAATCTGCATACCGCCCAATAGGTCCACAGATGACGCAATCGCAATCACAATGCACACTGCCCTAACCCATCTGGACAAGAGGAATACCTATGTAAGAATGCTGTTCATCGATTACAGCTCAGCATTTAACACCATAGTACCCTCCAAACTCGTAATTAAGCTCGAGACCCTGGGTCTCGACCCCGCCCTGTGCAACTGGGTCCTAGACTTCCTGACGGGCCTCCCCCAGGTGGTGAGGGTAGGTAACAACATCTCCATCTCGCTGATTCTCAACACTGGGGCCCCACAAGGGTGCATTCTCAGCCCTTTCCTGTACTCCCTGTTCACCCACGACTGCGTGGCCATGCACGCCTCCAACTCAATCATCAAGTTTGCAGACGACACTACAGTGGTAGGCTTGATTACCAACAACGGCGAGACGGCCTACAGCGAGGAGCTGAGGGCCCTCGGAGTGTGGTGTGAGGAAAATAACCTCACACTCAATGTCAACAAAACGAAGGAGTGGATCGTGGATTTCAGGAGAGGGAGCAGCCACCTAACCACATTGATGGGACAGTAGTAAAGAGGGTGGAAAGTTTTAAGTTCCACGGCGTACACATCACGGACAAACTGAAATGGTCCACCCACACAGACAGCGTAGTGAAGAAGGCGCAGCAGTGCCTCTTCAACCTAAGGAGGCTGAAGAAATTTGGCTTGTCACCAAAAACACTCACAAACATTTACAGATGCACAATCGAGAGCATCCTGTCGGGCTGTATCACCGCCTGGTACGGCAACTGCTCCGCCCATAACCGTAAGGCTCTCCAGAGGGTAGTGAGATCTGCACAACGCATCACCGGGGGCAAACTACCTGCCTTCCAGGACACCTACACCACCCGATGTCACAGGAAGGCCAAAAACAACCACCCGAGCCACTGCCTGTTATCACCCCGCTATCATCCAGAAGGTGAGGTCAGTACAGGTGCATCAAAGCGGGGACCCGAGAGACTGAAAAACAGCTTCTATCTCAAGGCCATCAGACTGTTAAACAGCCATCACTAACATTGAGTGGCTGCTGCCAACATACTGACTCAACTCTAGCCACTTTAATAATGGAAAAATTGATGTAATAAATGTATCACTAGCCACTTAATCAATGCCACTTTATATAATGTTTTCATACCCTACATTACTCATCTCATATGTATATACTGTACTCTATACCATCTACTGCATCTTGCCTATGCCATTCGGCCATCACTCATTCATATATTTTTATGTACATATTCTTATTCATTCCTTTACACTTGTGTGTATAAGGTAGTTGTTGTGAAATTGTTAAGTTAGGTTACTTGTTAGATATTACTGCATGGTCGGAACTAGAAGCACAAGCATTTCGCTACACTCGCATTAACATCTGCTAACCATGTGTATGTGACAAATAAAATGTGATTCGATTTGATGTACTGAATATGTACGTGTCATGTACTGGATATGTACTGGATATGTACGTGTTATGTTCTGGATATGTACTGGATATGTACGTGTTATGTTCTGGATATGTACGTGTTATGTTCTGGATATGTTCTGGATATGTACTGGATATGTACGTGTTATGTTCTGGATATGCACTGGATATGTACGTGTTATGTTCTGGATATGTACGTGTTATGTTCTGGATATGTACTGGATATGTACGTGTTATGTTCTGGATATGTACGTGTTATGTTCTGGATATGTACGTGTTATGTTCTGGATATGTACTGGATATGTACGTGTTATGTTCTGGATATGTACGTGTTATGTTCTGGATATGTACGTGTTATGTTCTGGATATGTACGTGTTATGTACTGGATATGTACTGGTACTGGATATGTACGTGTTATGCTCTGGATATGTACTGGATATGTACGTGTTATGTTCTGGATATGTACGTGTTATGTTCTGGATATGTACTGGAGATGTACTGGATATGTACATGTTCTGGATATGTACGTGTTATGTTCTGGATATGTTCTGGATATGTACTGGATATGTACGTGTTATGTTCTGGATATGTACTGGATATGTTATGTTCTGGATATGTACTGGATATGTACGTGTTATGTTCTGGATATGCACTGGATATGTACGTGTTATGTTCTGGATATGTACTGGATATGTACGTGTTATGTTCTGGATATGTACTGGAGATGTACTGGATATGTACGTGTTCTGGATATGTACGTGTTATGTTCTGGATATGTACTGGATATGTACGTGTTATGTTCTGGATATGTACTGGATATGTACGTGTTATGTTCTGGATATGTACGTGTTATGTTCTGGATATGTACTGGATATGTACGTGTTATGTTCTGGATATGTACTGGATATGTACGTGTTATGTTCTGGATATGTACGTGTTATGTTCTGGATATGTACGTGATATGTACGTGTTATGTTCTGGATATGTACTGGATATGTACGTGTTATGTTCTGGATATGTACTGGATATGTACGTGTTATGTACGTGTTATGTTCTGGATATGCACTGGATATGTACGTGTTATGTTCTGGATATGTACTGGATATGTACGTGTTATGTTCGGGATATGTACTGGATATGTACGTGTTATGTTCTGGATATGTACGTGTTATGTTCTGGATATGTACTGGACATGTACTGGATATGTTCTGGATATGTATGTGTTATGTACTGGATATGTAGTCACAGAGGCATTGCTTGTTTATTCATGCATCTCACTGGCCTGCAGGTGAAGGGGAAGAAACTAGATTGTGACACTGCTGCTGAATGATGTGACGTTCTGCCTTCAACATGCCTCAGGACTCCACTACCAACCTTGTTGTCCCATCTACTCATCCACTCTGCCTTCAACATGCCACAGGACTCCACTAACAACCCTGTTGTACCATCCACTCACCCACTCTGCCTTCAACATGCCATAGGACTCCACTACCAACCCTGTTGTCTGAGGTGCTGCTGCAACATGCCATAGGACTCCACTACCAACCCTGTTGTCTGAGGTGCTGCTGGAACATGCCATAGGACTCCACTACCAACCCTGTTGTCTGAGGTGCTGCTGCAACATGCCATAGGACTCCACTACCAACCCTGTTGTCTGAGGTGCTGCTGGAACATGCCATAGGACTCCACTACCAACCCTGTTGTCCCATCCACTCACCCACTCTGCCTTCAACATGCCACAGGAGTCCACTCCAAACCCTGTTGTCCCATCCACTCACCCACTCTGCCTTCAACATGTGGCAGGACTCCACTCCCAACCCTGTTGCCTGAGGTGCTGCTGCAACATGCCATAGGACTCCACTACCAACCCTGTTGTCTGAGGTGCTGCTGCAACATGCCATAGGACTCCACTACCAACCCTGTCATACCATCCAGTCACCCACTCTTTTTTTCAAATGTAAAAAAATATATTTTTCTATTAGATATACTGTTTGATATTGAATACTGTACTGTTGGGTAGGGATTGCAAGTTAAGCATATCACTGCACTTGTGCACGTGACAAAAACATCTTGAAACTTCAAGCTATAGATTTTGTGTCATGTTCAGAAAACGTCTGTTTGCTGTTTCCTGTTGGCCCTGAGGGGATAGTAGTAATCCCATACTTATAGAGTGACAGTTTGAAAAAATAGGTGACTTAACAGAACTACAGGATAGGATGGTATGGTTTTGGTTGGTTTATTTACACACTATATAAAAGAAGATGTAGATTTCTGGGTACGTGAGGACCTCCTCCTCTGGGATAGGTCTCTACTGAGCGAACATATGTTTCAAGCAGTGTTGATAGCAGAGCTATTTCTTTGGACTTTAACCCCCTTGAAACTTCCATGAGATCCTGCTGCTTAAGCAAAAAATACTAACTTTGAAGTCTCCTTTGAGGACGGACTGTTTTAAGTTAGAGAAAATAAAGTGTCTACCAATAGACTGGGTAAGAAGGTAAGGCACTCTTCATTGTGCTGTGAGGTTGCGAAACACATCATTCTTTGTCCAGCACATTTGTGCCTATTATCTAGCCTGAGGACATTCTATTTGTGTAAGTAATAATACGCTTGCTGTTGACCTTGGCCAAATTGATAAAATTATTTTAAGCACACCCACGATATACTATAAGTGAAGGAAATATAACCATAAGGGTTGCTTTAACTCAGTAATGGATAGTGAATGATTGAACAGGAATTCAAGGCCAAGCTATTTCTGAACCTGGTTGTTTATATATTTATTCATTTGTGATGCTGATGGATGAGCTCGGGTTCTGCTGCTTTGGTCCATGTATTATTCATCACAGGGAAATGTGTTTGGGAAGTTGACTGTTGGACTGGCACCATGATTAGTGAATTGATAGGATTGGTCCCATCTAATCACACCAGGTCACCAGAATGATTTGAGGTGAACTGATGTTGTAAATGAATTGAGTACAATATTAGGGCTACCTGCCCGAGGGAAAGGTGAAAATAAGCTAATCGACAGCCGTTGGTAGAAACACAATGATAGTGTCCTAGATTTGGGCAAGGAATTTTTTGTACTCATTTGTTTTTATGGTTTTGGCATATAATAAAATCATGGAGACATAAGCCATAGCCCCTTCACTTGAATATATATAGTCAGCCAGCCAGTGGACAAGAGGAAACAGATGGGGGGGGTTGAGAACCAACAGAGGGAGCCCAATAGCCATCTCTCCTCACCCTGAGACTGACAGCGCAACGAGAGACACTTCACATGCAGAATGACTCTACACAGACCAATGACTCTACACAGACCAATGACTCTACACAGACCAATGACTCTACACAGACCGATGACTCTACACAGACCGATGACTCTACACAGACCAATGACTCTACACAGACCAATGACTCTACACAGACCAATGACTCTACACAGAATGATGACTCTACACAGACCAATGACTCTACACAGACTGATGACTCTACACAGACCAATGACTCTACACAGACTGATGACTCTACACAGACTGATTACAAGACTTGAGACTAGATTCAGGCAATACACTTCTGGCTACTTCTTTGACATACTGTATGAATTAATTAATTAATTGTAAAATCGCCAGTTGCCACCCCTTCCCTTATTGGATTAATTGATACATAAACAAACATAACAATGATTCACAGTGATAATTCCTGTTCTTCGCTGTAACATTTATTATTCATTTTCATTTATACAGAAGTCGACTCAAGGATCCTGTGTGTTCCTTCCTACTAGAGCTTCCCCGGTCAACTGTGCTATTATTGTGAAGTGGAAACATCTACGAGCAACAACGGCTCAGCTGCAAAGTGGTAAGCCACACAAGCTCACAGATATGGGACCACTGAGTGGTGATCCACGCAGCACGTAAAAATCATCTGTCCTCGTTTCTAACATTCACTACCGACTTCTAAACTGCCACTGGAAGCAACGTCAGCACAATCACTGTTTATCAGGAGCTTCATGAAATGGCTTTCCATGGCCGAGCAGACGCACATGTCACTTTCTGACCTTAGTTCCTTTTTTATGTCTCTATTTAGGTTTGGTCAGGGCGTGAGTTGAGGTGCGCATTCTATGTTTTGTTCTGTGTGTTGTAATTCTATGTGTTTGGCCTGGTATGGTTCCCAATCAGAGAACGTTGTCTATCGTTGTCTCTGATTGAGAACCATACTTAGGTAGCCTGTTCCCACCTGTGTTTGTGGGTAGTTGTTTTCTGATTTTGTGTGTCTGCACCAGACAGAACTGTTTCGGTTGTTCTCTTTGTTGTTTTTTTGTATTCAGTGTTCAGTTCCAAATAAAAAGATGAACACGTACCACACTGCACCTTGGTCCTCACCTTCTTCCACCAACGGCCGTTACAGAACTACCCACCACAAAAGGACCAAGCAGCATGGTAAGGAGGAGCAGCGCTATCTGGAGAAATGGACATGGGAGGAGCTATTGGACGGCAAGGGACCCTGGGCACAGGCTGTGGAATATCGATATGAGGTAAGGCAGCGCAACAGGCACGAGAGGCAGTCCACAATTTTTTGGGGTGAAGGCACACGGGGAGATTGGCGGGGTCAAGCGATAGACCTGAGCCAACTCCCCGTGCTTACCGGAAGAAGCGTAGTACTGGTCAGGCACCATGTTATGCGCTCATAGCCCGGAGTGCTATAGGCCAGCCCCCCGCAAGTGCCATGCGAGAGTGGGCATCCAGCCAGGGCGTATTGTGCCGGCTCAATGTGTTTGGTCTCCGGTACGCCGTTTCGGCCCAGGGTATCCTGCGCCAGCTCTGCGTGCTGTGTCTCCGGGGTGCTGGGAGGGTGCAGTGTGCCCTATGCCTGCGCTCCGCCCGTGCTGGGCAAATGTGGGCATTGAGCCTAAGGGAGAGGTGCGAGTGCTATGCACCAGATCTCCAGTGCTCCCCCACAGCCCGGTTCAACCTGTGCCTGCACTCTGGAGGGTCCGGGCTAAAGTGGTCATCCAGCCTGGAGGAGTGGTGCCAAGGCTGCGCACCAGAGCTTCAGTGCTCCCCCACAGCCCGGTCCATCCGGTGCCTCCTCCACGCACCAGGCCTCCTGTAGGTCTCCCCAGCCTGGTGGGTCTTGTGGCAGCTCCACGCACCAGGCTGTCTCTCCGTCTCCTCCCTCCAGGTTCTCTCTCCAGTCCGGAGCCGTCAGAGCCGCCCTCCTGTCCGGAGCCGCCAGAGCCTCCCATCTGTCCGGAGCCGCCAGAGCCTCCCGTCCGCCCGGAGCCGCCAGAGCCGCCCGGCTGCCCGGAGCCGCCCGTCTGTCCGGAGCCGCCAGAGCCTCCCGTCCGCCCGGAGCCGCCAAAGCCGCCCGTATGCCCGGAGCCGCCCGTCAGTCCGGAGTCGCCAGAACCGCCCGTCAGTCCGGAGCCGCCAGAGCCGCCCGTCAGTCCGGAGCAGCCAGAGCCGCCCGTCAGTCCGGAGCCGCCAGAGCCGCCCGTCAGTCCGGAGCCGCCAGAGCCGCCCGTCAGTCTTGATCCGCCAGAGTCTCCCGCCTGTCCGGCGCCGCCAGAGTCTCCCGCCTGTCCGGCGCCGCCAGAGTCTCCCGCCTGTCCGGCGCAGCCTGAGTCTCCCTCCTATTCGGAGCCCGCGGTAAGGGTCCCCACTCCAGAGGAGCCACATAGGTGGGCCAAGACTAAGGTGGAGTGGGGTCTACGTCCCGCACCTGAGCCGCCACCGCTGTGAAATGCCCACCCAGCCCCTCCCCTATAGGTTTAGGTTTTGTGGCTGGGGTCCACACCTTTGGGCGGGGGGGGGGTACTATCACATTCTGACCTTAGTTCCTTTTTTATGTCTCTATTTTGGTTTGGTCAGGGTGTGAGTTGGGGTGGGCATTCTATGTTTTTCAGTCTATGTTTTGTTCTGTGTGTTGTAATTCTATGTGTTTGGCCTGGTATGGTTCCCAATCAGAGGCAGCTGCCTATCGTTGTCTCTGATTGAGAACCATACTTAGGTAGCCTGTTCCCACCTGTGTTTGTGGGTAGTTGTTTCCTGTTTTGTGTTTGTCACCTGATAGGACTGTTTCGTTTTTTTGTTGTTTCACCTTTGTTATTTTGTGTTCAGATTAATAAAGTTAACATGGACACGTACCACGCTGCATTTTCGTCTGATCCTTCATATTCCTCATCAGATGAGGACGAGAATCGTTACAGCACACAAGCCTAAGATCACCATGTGCAATGCCAAGCGTCGGCTGGAGTGGTGTAAAGCTGGGTTTTGCGGATGCCAGGATAACGCTACCTGGCCAAATCCATAATGCCAATTGTGCCAATTGTAAAGTTTGGTGGAGGAGGAATAATGGTTTTGGACTGTTTTTCATGATTCGTGCTAGTTCCAGTGAAGGGAAATCTTAATGCTACAGCATACAATGACATTCTAGATGATTCCGTGTCTCCAACTTTGAGGCAACAGTTTGGGGAAGGCCCTTTCCTGTTTCAGCATGACAATGCCTCCGTGCACAATGCGAGGTCCATACAGAAATGGTTTGTTGAGATCGGTGTGGAAGAACTTGACTGGCCTGTACAGAGCCTTCACCTCAACCCAATCGAACCGCTTTGGGATGAATTGGAAGGCCAACTGTGAGCCAGGCCTAATCGCCCAACATCAGTGCTCAACCTCACTCATGCTCTTGTGGCTGAATGGAAGCAAGACCCAACAGCAACGTTCCAACATCTCGTGGAAAGCATTCCCAGAAGAGTGGAGGCTGTTATAGCAGCAAAGGGGGGGGGACCAACTCCATATTAATGTCCATGATTTTGGAATGTGATGTATGACGAACAGGTGTGCACATACCTACTAGTTATGTAGTGTAAGGACCTCAGTCCAAACAGACCCATTTAATTTGACCAGCTCAGAAAAATAGTTTCAATAAATATTTCATGAAGGAAGATGTTTGTCAATGAATTACTCAGTGTGGTAATATGTGTTCATTAGTCTAGTTCAAATCAAATTTTATTTGTCACATATACATGGTTAGCAGATGTTATTGCGAGTGTAGTGAAATGCATATGCTTCTACATCTGACAAGGCAGCAGTATCTAACAGGTAATTTCTAACAATTCCACAACAAAACCTAATATCTAACAATTCCACAACAAAACCTAACACACACAATCTTTTAAAGGAATGGGATGAGAATATGTAAGTATAAAACATATGGATGAGCAGTGATGGAGCGGCTAAGAGGCAATAGAGAGTAAAGAATAGATAGTGAAGGATACAGTATGCAGTATATACATATGAGATGAGTAATGTGAGATATGTAAACATTCTTAGGGTGGCATTCTTAAAGTGACTAGTGTTCCATTTATTAAATTGGCCAATGATATCAAGTTCTGATTTAGTGTTTAATATTCTTTGTTAACAGAGGAAGGTCACGTAGGAGGGGGCCTATGAATATGGACATATTGGCCTTCGCTCTTGCCTGTGCTGTGCTCAGACGCTCTTCTAAAATATTCCCCCCACACACATCCTCAACCTTCCTCCCGCTCCCTATCTTTAATTAAAACAATGAAAGTCATTTAAGTGACATGCATTCACTGGGGTGATTGACAGAGAGATTTCACCACCTTTCTCTGGCTCTCAGCCCTGGCTGTTTGGTCTCAGGTTGCATGGTTAACAAACCTCCTCTCCCCCAGCCCAAGCCCTCAGCCCTACACTCTTAGAGAAAAAAGGGTTCCAAAAGGGTTCTTCAGCTCTTCCCATAGGAGAACCCTTTTTGGTTCCAGGTAGATCTCTTTCGAGTTCCATATAGAACCCTCTGGAGAAAGGTTTATACATGGACCCCACAAGGGCTCTACCTGGAACCAAAAGGGTTCTACCTCAAACCAAAAATGTTACTTCAAAGTGTTTTTCTATAGGGACAAGCGATTAACCCTTTAAGGTTGAAGAAAGCACCTTTTTTTCTAAGACTGTAGCCTCAGCCCCCAGCCCCATTCCCATCCCTAGCTCTTGTCTCCGTCTGCAGATGTGTGCCTGATTACAATAACACACACTTCCTGATTCAGGGGATGATGGCAAAATTACAGGAGAGGGGGAGGGGAAGGGAGAGGGGAAGGCAGTGTTTGACTGAAGAGGAGGAGATGGAGGAGGAGAGAGGGAGGCTCCTACTGGGGCTGCTGTATGGCATTTGCTGTGGTTGAGAGGAGGATGGTTGTGGTCTATGTTACGGGAGGGGTGGTCTTGGCTCTGCCCCCCAGCATTTGGCACAGAGGGCCTGATATTATGCATGCTGGCGGTGTCTAAAGGCATCCAGGGAGAGCAGGGCTGGTCCCGCTAATGTAACGCATGCTA